>NW_024755865.1:522500-642500 GCF_018991925.1 Homarus americanus
TCTAACTGTTGCTACCTCATAATTAACACCGAATTAAGAACTTGTTATGGAATTTTTTTAAACAATAAAATAGTAAATGATATAAGATGGAAGTCGTGTCGTGTGTGAGGGAGAGAAGTTTGACCTTTGACGTAAAACTGGTTCGATTTGTTGAGTTACGTGTAAACTCAAGAAGACAAATGTACCATAAAATATAGACTAGACACTCTTGGTCTGTACAATAATAGGCTCTAACTTAGTGACTCCCAAGGGTGGATACGTGTACGACAGACCTCGAATGTTAAAAGTGGTTTACTCGGGTGGCATTTGGGGCGAGGTGAGTGCTCAGGGTTAGGTTAACCAGGGAGTTTTGGTATGTATTATCATATACATTTGTTTTAAAATTTTTAACCTAAAAATAATATATATTATGTATGCGCTATACATTGTTATACATTATTAATGTGATCTGGAAAATTTGGGTATATGGTGATAGATTTATTTATTTGTTTAAGTTAATAAACACCTTGAAATATCTGACATTTAGTAAAAGACTGAACTATTAACAACCTTGGTAAGTGTTCAGACTCGCGAGTACTGTACTGTAAATGAGGGCTGCAAGTGACCGGTTGAGAGACTGTGCATATGATTTATCATTGAGGACACAAGACCACAATCAAAGATGCATATAATGGTTGCCCCTCGTGTAACGAGGATGGCCGGCCCAATGGCCACCTAGGGGTGAATTTGTTTAAGGTGTAGAAGCTGTCGCCAGCACAACAACTACACCCTGATAAGACCGGACAATTTGCCAACTGCATTGGCTAACCATTACGCCGGAACACGATCCGGAAATCGATTAACATCCTGGTTCCCAATTACTGCTGGGTAGACAGAGGCATATAGATAGGACGACACGCACATATAGACATGGGTACACGCATATAGAGACATAGGTACACGCACATATAGACATAGGTGGTACTATTATATTTTAGTAGCAGTACTGTATGAAAGCCATAGTTTTCTTTTTGTTTTGTTTTCTTATGGCACCGTGAGTGGTTTCCGTAATGGCAGAGAGAGCCAACGTGGAAGCGCAAAGGATCCAGCCACATGAATGAATTTTTCATGTTGCAGTTCCCCGTCCCCTTGTGAGGCTCCCGAGTTTTGTTGTTGGAAAACCGATACAAAAAGAGAGGTAACTCGCCGCTGTGGGTGATATCAACTTCACGCTCAAAGAAGTTTTTCGGATCTGTCTTCATGGAAATCGAAAATATCCTCATGGGAAACTATTGGAATTACATAGGAGAAATACCCGGTTTTCTTTTTCAGTATAGGCCTCAAACTTTAGAGGATTTTTACCTTTTAATAATTATATTACTAGGCTTATTGGTGTTACGGTCTTGCAGCACAACCACTGTCTCTGTGTCGTGAGTATAAGATACAACACTGTCCTGGGGTAATAATATTTGAAATAGAAAATCAAATAAGGTTGTGAACTTATAAAGTTCGTGTCATCACTTTTGCATTATTATAAAAATAACTCCTATATTTTGTGAGAAAAAACCCTGATAATAACGCTTAAAAAGCAATTCTAGTTTTCATATTTGTTATATTTTCAGCTGTGTCTGTAGCTGTCACAAAAAAAACGCAAACACACACACACCACACACAAACACACCACACACAAACACACACACACACACACACACACACACACACACACACACACACACACACAAACACACACACACACACACACACACACACCAATAAACATCTATATGTACGTTAGCGTGCCACTGTACGAGTACCTGTTAACAATAAGTCAACAGCATCTACACCACAGACTTATTAATCAAATTCGATCCTATTGATGTAAAGGATTGTAAGAGAGGATAATCCTGGAGGTGCAGGGTTCTGGTTAAGCAGGTCATCCCCGTGGAAGGGAAGCAGCTATTAAGCTGGGCCCTGGAGGGGTCCTGAACCCCCCCCCCCTCTCACACACGCAAAGAATACAATTGTTTTCAGCCTGGCGTCGCTCCACCATCCAGGGAAGGTTAACAATCTTCCCTGAGGGTGTAGTATTTCCACACAGTGTTCCCTGAGGGTGTAGTACCTCCACACAGTGTTCCCTGGGGGTGGGGTGTAGTACCTCCACACAGTGTTCCCTGGGGGTGGGGTGTAGTACCTCCACACAGTGTTCCCTGAGGGTGTAATACCTCCACACAGTGTTTCCTTATACGTGCATCTACTGTATATTGCATAAAAAATATAACAAATGCATAAGCGCTTATTTTTCAATTTAAAGGCACAATAAAAGCCATTTATGCACTAGATGCAACAAACAAATATTCTATTACATTGTCAAAGCAACTAGGTTTACTAAGAGATTGAATCACTTCTTTTAATATGAATTCACACATTATAGTGTGGTGGTCTGACCCCATATATGAGCTGCAGTACACACAGCTCGTCCTAAACGAGTGGATGAGCGATTACCCAAACTAGTGATGCCCTCCTCATTCCTGAAAGGATCACCAAGGTCTGATTGATCCAAATTCAATCTTGTACTGTATTATGAAAAGTGAAATGAAAAGTGACATGCATAAAATATGGACCCGATCTTTGGTAATCACAAGAAACACTGGACAACATACCAGCTCTAAGAAGATATATAAAGCTGGAATGGGAAATGATTTAAAAGATGAGGTAAAACTGCCGTAAAGAAATTCATAGTTCTGGGGTTAATTGAGTTAATGATAAACACAAGTCATTATCAAGAAAATGACTACATAAAAAAAAATCC
This sequence comes from Homarus americanus, assembly GCF_018991925.1. Classification (NCBI taxonomy): domain Eukaryota; kingdom Metazoa; phylum Arthropoda; class Malacostraca; order Decapoda; family Nephropidae; genus Homarus; species Homarus americanus. The sequence continues at coordinate 525,289 of NW_024755865.1, forward strand.
CGAGTGACTTTATATAGCAAACGTGATCCCCATCTTCAACACGGGAGGTCACGGATACTTATTAGCTAGCTGAGACACAAGACTCCCAAACGAGTACAAAATCAATGATAACTAATATACAAAACATACCTAGAGTGTGATGAGTTGGGGTGTGTTACGGCCCCTCGAGGAGCTGTTAACTTTCACCTCCCTAGGGGAAAAAAACAGATTAGCTTTCCATGCCACTTTACTCTGATTAAAGTTTGTAATGGTTAAGGAGAAAGCCACCATTTGCACTGACTTATATATTAGAAGGATCTCAGGGATGTGTTTCTTTCAAAGTCAAATTTCTATGAGGTGGGAGATGATTAAATAAGGACTATGAACCTACATTAGTACCTTTAGAAGTGTTCTTATGAAACAACAACAGCTTGTGGGCTACGGCAACTGGCAACAGAAGCCAACCAAACCTAACCAAATTACTAGATATATAAGATCATTAAGTTTATCTCAGTTGCTTCATGTTATCTATCATCATTAGTGGTTTGGACCTTCAGCCTTCCTGAGGGAGTTTTGATGACAAGATTATAAAGTTCTGAAGGAAAATTTTATATATTTTTACTGTGCCACATTTTTTCTTTCTGTCCTATATAATAACTAATAATGATTTTAATAAACATCAAAAATCAATAAAGATATTTGCTCATGGTGTCACAAGAAGATTTTTTTTAGATTGCCCCCGAGAGGGCTAGTTTATTGGGCACCCCCTTACATCCTCTGCAAGGTGAAGCGCAGAAGCGTTTACAGCCTTCCATCTGGGAAGCATGCGGAGTTCATGCTTACCTTTATGACTCATGCATTAAGGGCGTAAAAGCCTGAAGGGTCATGGGTTTTGTCAGCAAGTTACATAAAGTGACAGAATGATGAGTGTGTGGGGGGAAAATTCCCGGTACATAAAAGAGCAGCAGAGGTAGTAGTACTGTACTCACATTGTCCTGGTGGTAGAGGAAGCCTTGGGGTCACCCATCATGTCCTGGTGGTAGAGGAAGCCCTGGGGTCACCCATCATGTCCTGGGCCAGGGACCATCCAGCCTGAAATAACATTCATGAATGACACCCAGTTCTGCTTTCATTACTCTAATTATATACAACCTTATTACTATTTAACCAAAAATATTTAAATAGTAACACAAGGATGGTGGATACTTCCATCCCTCAACAAGGATCAGTACAGCTTCTAGGTGTAACTTGACACAGCCAAAGACAAGAAGTCATAATGGTCAGAATCCCAAAAAGTAACTCACTGACAATTTTCCGGTGCTTTGATTCTTATTCTTTTAATTAGGAATATTTTTCAACAATATTTTTCTGAAATAAATGATGTCAAGTATACGTAATTGTATGTCCCTTTATCTCTCACAGTCCTGTCTACTGTCAGATTTCAATTATCATTTTACGCTATAAGGCTTTAATATACTCTATGTGAACCCATTGTTGTTATGTAATATTAACCATGAGTTTTGCACCAAAAAACCACCAATTTTATGACTAGTTACTGTATCTGTTGAAGAAACTTCTTCCCAGTAGAAGAAAACCAGCAATTTGTCATAGGAAGGACAAGTCTTGTATTTGATTTCCATTGATTTTGTATAAATAACCAACATGTCCGTCCATTGCCAATTTTTTTACTTACAAACGTTTACCAATGGCGGAATGCTTACAGCAATAATGTAATATATTCTTATCAAGGGAAGGTTAGGTTAGGTTATTATCATTATTTATGTTTCAAAGTCCATTACGTATAGTGAAAAAATATGGAAAATCAAAATAAGAATATTGCAATTCCTGTAACTCGATGTTTAGGTAAGTTGTCTTAAATATATAACTAGTCGGAAATAGTTGGTTTATGTGGAAAACTCATGAAAAGTATAACTTAATTCCTGCAACGTTTCACACGAAGATGAAATGTTCATTCAGCGTGGTTAGGTTAGGTTAATTTATATTAGGTTCAAATAGTAAATTTTCTTTTGTGTGTTCTTAGAATTATCCCAAGATTCACTTGGTGGCAACAAATGCAAAAATTCCTTTTCTCGTGGCTTTCTGATTTTCAACTCACATTATCTCTGTTAAGGGTAAACTGCAAGAAATGTGTCAGAGTAAAAAATCATCTTGTTTTTGTCTGAAATTGTCAATAAACAACAAATATTCTCTATCTAATTATGTCCTCCACTAATTCACCCATTAGGTTAGTTTCTTAATTCTTTTGTTTGGAAAAATTGTTTCCTCCATCCTTTTTGGGATGATCTTAATAAACTAAATAACTTTTCTAATAAAAATTTTCCTAGCTCGGCTTTTAAACTTGAGTGTCTGTTATTAATATTACACTGAATAACGTTCTCTGTTAGTTAGGTTAGATTAGATTTCGTTAGGTTTGGTTTTGTAAGTTTTGTTCTTTTTGTGTTTTTAACCCATAAATTCCCTCAGCTTAAATAAGATAATATTTCAATGGTATTTAAAGCAATTGGACCTATTGTAAAGAAAAAATCTACAATCCTTGAGGTAATCCTTAAGCAGATATCTAAACAAGAACGCGTTGTTCTATATCGTTCATTTTTTGCAGATGTTCTTTGGATGATAGTAACTAATAAAAAAATACAGTAATGCAAATAAATTAATAGAACCTAACCTAATCAACCAAAGAATTCTACCTAATCTTACCTAACTTCCTAGCATAGGGGCTCTGCCCCTCGGAGCCCTCGCCATGTTAGACAGAGTACTTTCTTTGATATTTGGTACCAATGAAAACAACAATCTAGAAGGGGCATAGTGTAATTTTACGTCTTTTGTAGACGTGAAAGTATGCTTTGACCAAGTGGGTCGGTTGTAAACAAATAACAGACGACAACACGAATCGACACTGCAGATTTTTCAGAGGAATATTTACGGTAAATAATTAACTTCTTTGCATACAAAACACACAGACATCATTTTAGTGTCATGATCAGTTTTTCACCTTGTTTTATCCCGCAATTTCCAACATCCTTCATACCCTTCCCACTACAGGTGATAATTTTATGATCATAGATAGAGAAAAACTAATAAAATAAATAAACAAATGCTTATAATAAAAATAAAAATTTATCTTATCGTCTTTATTACTATCATCCAAAGAACACATGTGGATAAAATGAACGAAATAGACCAATTCCTGGTGTTAGTCGTCTGCCCCAGTATTACCGTCATTTCTTTTGTTTTCACTGCTAGAGGATTAACCGAGATTCCATATTGTAAACACACTGGCAGCAAATCTGCTCATTTCCCATTTAAGAAAAATAATATTTCTATGTATTCCCTCCAAGAAATTCCTTGTAAAATGTTATGAGTGTTTTTTCGTGGAGTGATTGTTAAGAGTTTTTAGTTAAAGGGAATAAGGTAATGTTATATAGTTTTAGCAGACGATTGTGTTATGGGGTGAGTCAGCTGCTGCCCACAACACCTACGTCCTCACTGTACATCCTCATATTTAACACATTAACCTTAACAAATACAACCCGTGATGACCACCACTTACCTCTTGATATTATATTCTCTCGCCCACGGTGACACTGTAACACTTCACTGTGACACTTGTTAACACGGCAACAGCGACAGCGGAACTGACCTTTGTTGTTCATTACACTAATTTATAAAACATCTCAAAGCAGGTGTCGGAGCTTCTTGAGACAGAGTGAACCTGTCTCATTACTGTGAAAAGACTTCGAATGTATCTTTCTCTTTGAATTTACGAAATACCTGATTTACTGATCTAAAAGCCGATTAATTACTTGTTATTTATCCACTGACATTATTCTATACACAGAAGAAACCTTTACTCTTCCAATTATAAAGACTATTATCCCATATGAACGAGTTCATTGTAACGAACACATTATTATGAACTTCTGAAACAATACTTCCAAATTCTGTCCTCATCATTGTCTCAAACTGCCAGTCAACTGTGAAGAAACTTTGAGAATTTCGTTTTTGTTTTGTTTAACTCAGTTTATTAACCAAATAAAACAAAAATGAAACGAATAATGAGATACAACAAAAAATGTATTAAAGCGTCATATATCGTTAGCAAGTGACAAAAGAAACTTTTTTTCAAATCAATGCTTTCGAAGACGGCCACCAGGCAGGGCTACCAATAAAGCAACGTAATGAACAAAGTATATAACATTATCCGTATACTCTTGTGATTTACTTCAGTGTTGTGCTAATGTGTTATACAGACTGTGGGTAAACTCATTAGGAAGAGACGACAAGTCACACTTATATCAACTTGGTGTTTCAGGTATGCGTGTATTAGGAAGCACGGCATAAATTATATAGTAGACTCAACAGAGTGTTTAAAACAATTCATTAAGATAGTGTAAAAAATATAACAATATTTCAGTTATTTCGTGAAGTCCCTGAGCGAAGCAGTAGTCACGGTAAATTGATGAAATTTCCAGGAATTATACGACATTACTGGTGACGGAAAAAAACACACAACTTCTCATGCGTTTTTCTGTATTCAGATCTTAGGGGGACAACCATGTCTTTGTCTGTTCCTTGAAGATGTGAATAAATGAACGTGAGTGCTGAGGAGGTTATATATTTCATTTATTTCAAATAAGTATTTTCCTGAGGGGGTAGCCGGATAGGTGATCATCCCTTGACTCTTAACATCCCATCGGTGGGTCATACCAACATCGACAAGCGCACCCGATAGTAAACAAAGGTGAGAATGAGACTCAATCTTCCACTCTATTCCGGAATGGAGTCTATGACCATTCGACTATGAAACTAACGCTCTACCACCTGAGATATGGAACCGAATGGCCGGTTTAGATGACCCGTCTAAATAATTCGGCATGGGAAGTCGTGTCCAAATACACCCATTCAATTGACTCGGTGAAAATATTTCAGTGCAAGGAGCTATAAACGTGCTGTATAAACCAGTCCAGTGAGCTAGAGAGTCACTAAAACTGTCCGCTCTAATTAAGTGGGTCCAGATAACTCGGTCCAGTGGTTTATTTTTATACCAAATTTTGTATTAATTAGAGACAGCAGAAATAATTTACGCACCTGGAAATTTCGAACAGGTGAGCGAATTACTGACTAAATATCTAAAAAAAAATAGTAATTACACGCTAAAACACCTCAAATAAATGTCTATTTTAGTTAGGGGAGCTGTTTATACATGATAATATTGCAGCCAAATGAAAGATTTAGTGACTCGAATATTTCAGCCCACGTAAATTGATCTCAGCAGAGGCAACATATTTCCATTGCTTATCTGTTCTGCATAAAATGTCCCAGAATTTCCTTGGTATAATTCTGCGTCCTTGAGGATGTAGAACTGTAATGACGTCAAGTGTGTTAGGAGAGCTGTGACTGGTTAGACCTGTCCATGAAGCAGACGCGATTTATGACGTTACTTGGCTGTGATTGGTTGGATTTGGCCATGACGTAGACACGATCTATGATTTTCTTTTACTGTGACTGGTCTGATGTGCTCATGACGTACACGCGACCTATGATATTACTTAAATGTGATTGGTTAGATCTATTAGTGACAAAGTAATGAACGCTTCTGTGATTGGTTATGAGTATTGATTTCTAGATATATGTGACAAATATGCGCTAGAAGATAAATAATGCTTTAATTCTGGTGTCACCTGTCACATACAGGCATAGTGATTGGTCAATAATATCCTTAGCATAATCGGAGAAAGAGAGAGAGAGAAACACAGTAAGATAAACACTGGACAAGCGAGAGGGAAGAAAAGCGTGGAGAGGTAGATAAGAATATAAAAATAAACGATGGAGAGAGAGAGAGAGAGAGACTTCCCCCAAGAACTGTTCCCGTGAAGACATCAGAGAGAAGAAGGACCATTAAGAAAATGTCTGCATTTTTTTATTGCCTCTCTGGGTTTCTGTGTCAACAAAGAAGACATTCAGATTTTATTTCATCTTTCATCTTGACTTTCAATTGTAAGCTTTCGAGAATTTTTAAATTTTATGGACACACATTGTCAACAAAACGGATTCACGGGAGCTATTGTTGAATGACGTCATGCTAAAAACCGCAAAAGAAAAAGAAAAAACTTAATAGTTCTTTTTATATGAAATGTGATCCAGGTGAAACATTGGTAATTACAGGTAAATATGGTCATAATAAGAGTATTTAGCCAGGGTTCATCATTAAGTTCAACGCTAGTCAATATATTATAAAACGTTGATTAGAGGTGGATGATTCTTGTAAACTGGTCTATAATATCACAGGTAACTTTTCTAATTAATTCTTGCCATATATTTCACTTTGATACGTAATTATTTTTTCCCATGCAGGTTTGTGACACAGATCAATATTGACTAAACTCTCAAAAGTGTAAGTAATATCAACAGTGGCGTGTGGGTGTGTTGTGTGGTGGAGTTAGACCATCAGTCACCACAACACTCACACTGGATTGTCGAGGATAATTGTTTTATATTCTTTTAATTGTATCAGTTGACGATTTTAATAATTTTTTTTATATATTTATTTAATCTTAATTTCAAATAGTGTTTATGATTGAATGGGGTAATTTTTAGACTTATGCTCATTGCACTGTACTTCAATTAGTCTCCAAATATAAGTTTATGTATACATCATAAACTGTAATATACACAAGTGGGCGTGAGAGTGTGTATGAGTAAATATAAACCAGAACTCTAGTGATCATTTTCTATTCGTTTTTTCCTGGTCTTTGGGGCGACAAAAAAAAAATAATACAAAAATAAAAATCTCTTTCGCTAAAAAGTCTGAACAGGATTTTTATTTACATGACTGGTTAAATCCCTGTAAAGTAGCTTAGGTTTTTTTTAAACAAAATATCGAGATTCATGTGAAATAGGACGTCTATGAAGTCTTTTTCAAGGGGATTACGTCAAAAATAATTCCATAGAATATCACACAGAGCAATTAGCAAATGGCTTTCCAGATTTACTAGATTGATATTAATTCTTTTGTGTCGAAATATGGAAGTCAAATGATTTCTAATTTTTATGAAGCCATCACGTTAATTTATATCGCTGGCTGGGATCTAGATGGGCATGACATAAGTATAAATATTACTCTAAATAATGGGAGCTCTTGAAATATCCGAATATTCTTATTATTATCAATATTCTGCCCACGGCTATGGGAAAGGCATAGTTTTCAGTCCCGTCTGTCTGTGTTTCCCCCCAAATGAACACGAGAACAGGTTTGGGTTAAGGTTCGTTTCATGCCATAAAGAGACCCCCGGCGATTTTTGGGCTCGGGTTGCTTTCGCGGCGGTGTCGGTCTCACAAGGAAACCCAACCCCTCGCCCCCTCCTCTGGTGCTGATGCCGGGCGGGTGATGCTGCTGCTGACGATCCTACAGACTATGGAATAACCTTATCGTTATCAGGCAAGCTATATCAAGCCACGGCATCTTTATATACTCCTTCAAGTCCCTTCTATCCACCCACTGAACTTTCTTCACTCCTGTCACTAGATTTTTAGTTTAGTCAAGTCCTCCTCTCCCCAGTAGTATTGGCAACCCTGAGACTTAGTTTACAGCCTTCCTTAACAATCACACAACTTTTATGGTCAATCTGCCCTTTAGAACCACCCCAGAGGGACCACTACAACATATAACAAGTTTAACCACTGTAGGGGCAAAGGTGGTGGAGTAGTAATTTTACACACAAACGGAAAGACACTTTGGTTATAATTTCTTTAATATTAAGTGTATATTATTATTATTATTATTATTATTATTATTATTATTATTATTATTATTATTATTATTATTATTATTATTATCATTATTATTATTATTATTATTATTATTATTATTATTATTATTATTATTATTATTATTATTATTATTATTATTATTATTATTATTATTTGTACTTCTCAGTATATATATTTTATTTTCACTTTCTATATAATTTCACCCAACGCCGTCTCTCAACCTTGGATGTCCCGTGCATAATCTCGCTAAAACCTTAAGCTCCTTTACATGGCTTGACAACAGCCTCTCACGTTTCTCTCTCACCTTCTGTCTCTCTCTCTCTCTATCTTTCTGTTTTTCTCTTATTTATCTTTATTCCTTTTTCCGTACCTTCTGTTCTCTCTGTCTCTTTCAATCTCTCATTTTCCTTTCTAACTTTCTCTCTTACACCTCTCTTCCAGGATTATACTCTCTCTGAAACCTTTTACTTTTCCTAGATCTCTCTCTTTCTCTCCCTTACAGCTTCTCTCTCACCGACATCTCTCTCCCGGGCTCATATTCTTTTATGCTGCTTCTCCTTCTCTCTCATATCTCTCCGAGTCTCTCACTATGTCTCTTCTCTCTCTCACACATACCTATAGGTCACGAAATATTAGGATATCGGGTGCAGCTGTGTCGTTCTCTCCTATATCCTGTACAGTTTGAGATGTAGAACAAAGCGTTAGGAGAGTGCAGGACGCAAATCAGGTCATCTCAAGGTGTAGGCTGACTCCCTTTACTCGACTCAGGCGGCCAACTCTATCAACTACCCTCGATGGACCAATAGACGCAGGGATGACCCGTCTAGACTCGCTCGTGGATAGACCTGTTCTCACCCATGGCAGAATAGACTGAACCTACTGTGAGAATAATAACATTAACGGTAGATAATTTTATTTTAGTAGTTTATCAGTCGGTGGAGTGTAATAAGTTAGGATTATAAAGCAGAGTGTAATGTTTCCAGTGAAGAAGGACAGTGTCTGAATGTCTTTTTTGTTTCTCATAGCTATCAATAACACCACAAATTCCATGTACAGTTACTTAATATAGACATGAATTCTCCTCCAGTTAAATAATATTCACTATTTAACATCTCTATAAAATAAAAATACTTGCGAGGTTTTATTTTAAAGTTAATTAGTTCACTGTTTTAGGAGCAAATAAGCAATTATCAGCCCACCGTCCCTGTATACCACCGAGGCCAGGTGACACAAGGTAAGGGTCGAACACAACACTGAGGTGGCAACAATGAGACCCTCGCTCGCCATGCACCACCACTAATGAACTTGAGTCTCGCTTTAACAACTGAAAACATAGGTCCTCAGACGTGTAATGAGAATAATAAATCAACGGTATTGAAATAAAATAATGGTCGTGTGGCCTTTCTAATAGTAACTACGGATTGCAATACCTTCTTCCTCTACTACAATGATTACTTTAATGCAGAGAAACACATACTTCACCCTTACTAACATAAACACCACGAGCATTATTCCATCACAGGATAAATATAGTCAAGCAGTATAGAACCTTCTGTACTCAATAATAATCAATACATGAGTGAACGATAACAAACATTCACTCGAACCTGAATGCTTGTTTTAAATCCCCGAGGGCACTGTACTTGACCACCTTCAATCCCCCATCCGCAAAGATAGATTTTTAACTATTAACAGCTGATTGGACTGGGAGTTCCCGAGTGATCGAACCAGGAGTTATGTGCTGTGTCCACTACGCTATTGCACCCCACAGTGACGGTAAATACTCACTAAAAGTTAACATGTGGCGCAGCAGGAATATTTTTTAATATCTGAGCAGCCCACTTGTTGAGAAACCCTCCTGACTGTTGTTTCTCTTTACACGTCTCTCTCTTCCACTATTCTCCTTAAGCATTCAACTTCTTATATAAGGTTTCTTTACCCCCTTAAGATGAGTAAAGATAAGTGGATAGAAATAAACAAAAGATAAAATAACATCAATTTCTTCTTTATATTCTTCATGAGGCCGTAATAGTGTCACCTTCATAATAATTACTATATGAACTACCTGTATATACCTGTACCTAAATATATACATGTAATCATAACTAAATATTAAGTTTATGAATCTATACCTAAAAGGAGACATATTCAAGAGTTATATTATAGGATGTAGGAATAACACACTGAATGAATATAGGGAACAGTAAATATGATAAATGTGGTGAGAGAATTACTGGGGATTGTAAGCAGGAAGTCGACCAACCTCATACCTGAATAGTGTGGTAATTATGATGGTGATATTGATACTACTACTGCTACTATTAATACTACTGCTACTTTTTTTTTATCGTGGCCTCCAGCCTCCCCCAATAGCCACACCTTCGCCGCTACTACTACTGCTACTACTACAAATAATAATAATAATAATAATAATAATAATAATAATAATAATAATAATAATAATAATAATAATAATAATAATAATAATAATAATAATAATAATAATAATAATAGTAATAATAGTAATAATAATAATAATAATAATAATAATAATAATAATAATAATAATAATAATAATAATAATAATAATAATAATAATAATAATAATAATAATAGCAGTGAGCTGAAGAAGAAAATACAAGGAAGAAGAAGAAGAAGAAGAACAACAACAACAACAACAAAAGATTAAGACAAAGAAGAATTCTCGTATATAAGAATAAAATAATAAAGAAATAAGAGAAAGGAAGAAGAAATCTGACCTAACCTGACCTGCTCACACCTGAATACCTCCAACACCTGAGCAGAGGAATGAAACCCCCTTAAAACATATAAAACAAAACATGAACAAAATACACCCAGGGAAAAAAAGTAGTGAAGGTATAAAAAGATTTCTCTCAAGGGTAAAAAAGAATAATATTAAAAGATAAAAAAAAAAACAGTGATGAGTCTCTTGTTGCGACAGTAAGAGAAAGGACGTCTATTTTGCTTCGGTATTTATGGAAGACAATTTAATAAGTGAAGACAGAAGTATGAAACAATTAATCATGACTTTAAGTGACGCATGAGGAAGAGGAGGTGGAGGAGGAAGAAGAGGAAGAGGTGGAGAAGTTCGAGGAGGAGAAAGAGGAGGTCGATGAGAAGGAGGAGGAGGAAGAGGAGGTCGACGAGGAGGTGGGAGAGAAGATAACACTGAGAAAAAACTTCAATGGAAATGAGGGTTTTTGACGAGTTAATTGAAAAAGGTGACTTGGTGTTCCGAGGTTATTGTCTCGTCTGAATACTTGGCTAAAAGAAGCTTGGAAGTGCATGTTATTATTAACTGTTTATGTTAGGTTATGTTTGGAAGAGACATAACTTATAATTGTTCCTACACCACAAAGATCCCATACACTACAATGACCAAAAAGTCTTCACAAAAAAATACAACTCTACCGCCTTCCCACTTTCTCAACTGTAAAAATAGATGTCCACTCTGCAACTGGGTTGACTAGGGGCGCCCTACTCTATTATCGTCCACGAGTGTAGTAAGCTTTTGAAGTACCCTTGACCATGTAAACCTCGGTAAGCCCAAATCCTCAGAGACCCTTAGTGTAAAATATTTAACCTCGAGGTGATAATACCCAAACAAAAAGATAGCCTGTTATGGCAGACATATTATAAGGCTCTTGGGCGATATTCACACAGTCTACGTTTAGTTTTTTTTTTTTGACTTAAAAGAATTATTTAAGAGTTTTATTACATCGTCTATTTGGGGAAAAAGTATCAGCGTGTGAAATTTTGTGAAACTTTAACCCGACCTCGCATAATTTTAACTCGAGCTGAAAACAATGGACCTTCTCAGGCTTACCTTCCCCCTCCCCCATTCTCCTCGTCAACAATCCTTCTTCCCTCTCACCTTCCGTCCTTCCCACCACTCTCTCTCCTCCCCCTCCTCTCCCAATTCACCTCTCTCTCTCTCTCTCCCTCTCTTCCTCCTTACCAGTTACGTAATGTGAAAGAATGAATACAATGGTTCAAAGTGTTCACTACTCAGGAAGTCAACACACAGACAGATAAATACAGAGACACAGAGACGCAACTCAAGAGATAAATTTGCTTTGAGATCTTCTTTCAAGTAAATAACGTAAAGGAGGATAAGGAGTACGTGGAAGAGGAGAAGTAGGGGGAGGAGGAGGAGTTTGAGGAAGACGAGAAGTAGGAAAAGGAGGAGGAGGAGTAGGAGGAAGAGGAGTAGGAGGAGGAGGAGGAGGAGGAGAAGTAGGAGGTGGGGAGAAGAAGTAGGAAGTAGGGAGGAGATGAAGAAGTAGGAGGATGAGGAATATTCATAATAAAAGCAAAAAACTAAAATCAGAACACGGAAAACAAAATCTATCGCGAAAGAAAAGAGGAACGTATAAAACAAAACACCCCCCAAAAAGAAGAACTAAAAACGTTGTAAAAAGAAACAGAAGTAAAAAAAAAACAAAAAAGAAAACAAGGTGAAGTAGAGAGAAGTAGGAAGGTCAGTGTTGGAGGTTACTAGACCACCAATACCCTCTGGGGCAACTCTTCAACAAACTCATAATACACGCACTCTCATCTCTCCAACCTTTCTCCGACCCGCTTCACCCCACCTCACCACCGCCACACCTCTTCCCGCACTCTTGCCTTTCACCGCGAACTCTCCTGCTCCTTGGGCCATTACTCTCCACCACCTCTCCATGTTCTCCTCACCACTGGGTCTTCAAGCCTACGCCCACCCCTAACATAGCACAACACCCCGACTTTCTCGTTGCCCTTCTATTCAACTCGGCTCTCCAAGGTCTCCTCCGCCTCCTCCTCCTACTCCTCCTCCTACTCCTACAATTTCCTCTCTGACCCTTCCTGTCTCTCTCTTTTTTTGTCTATTCCTGTGTCTTTTTCTCTCTTTTATCCGTTATTTTGGTTCAATCCTTCGTCACTAGGTTTTTCTTCTTCCTTCCTTCCTTCCTTCCTTCCTTCCTCCCTTCCTTCCTTCTGTAGTTCCTTCTGTAGTTTCTATTTTTCTCTCTTCTCTTCCATGTCCCTCTATCCCTTATTATGCTTTGCTTCCTTTTTCTCTATTGGTAATTTTCTCATTCAATTCCAATTCTTCATTCCACAGTGGTTATTCGCATTTATTCTTTCTTCCTATTTCTTGTACCTTCGCCTTCTTCCTCTTCATTTCCCTTGCTATCTATCTTTCCTCTTCCTTTCTTTATCTAGTTCTCTTTCTATTATATTTTTTTGTCTTTACCGTTAACTTTATTCTATTTTATTTCCATTTCCTTCTTTCATTGGCTTTCTTTCTATTATTCTCTCTTTCTTACTCTAACTCTTTTATCATTCCTTTCTTTCACTTTCTTTCATTCCATTCTTTTCTTTCTTTATTTTATCTTCTCTTTTCTTATTTTTCTTACGCTTACATATTATTCCTTTCTCCGCTTATCTTATGTTATCCCTATCTCCTTCTTTCGTCCCCCCACATTTTAGTTCTCCCTTGTTTTAATTAATTATCCGTCTCTTTACCTTATCTTTCCCCTTTCTCCTTCCTCTTTTACTGTCTATCTTCCTTCATTCTTCACTGGACATCATTTCACACCTCTATCGGTTCATCTTTCTCCCCTTTTTTCTCTCTCTCTTTCGTATCTCCCGTTTATCCTCCCTAAAATACTGTTCCTCTCCTATATTGTTAATTGATTCTGTCTTTTCACTGTTTTTTTTTCTCTCTGCCTCGCATTCTTTGGTATTTTTGCTCTCTCTCTCTCTCTCTCTCTCTCTCTTTCTCTCTCAAGCTCGTGACTGCATTCGAACTTTGGTGGAATTTGTGATCACTGCAGCGCATATTTCCAAGAAGAGAGATTTTATTCCCTAGACTTAAAGGGTTGTGTTTATTTTGAGCTTATTCTTGTCGGCTATGTGGAGGCGATAAGGCGCTAGGCTTAGGTTATGTGGGAGGTCGGTGTACACTGGTTTTGGGGACCTGCCTGTCTGGCTGCCTGCCTGCCTGTTTACCTGCCTCCAACTACAGGTTCATAAAACAGTGTTTTACATGCGATCGTCTGTACTCTACCTCTCTTCTTCCCATGCCGTCTGCCCCCTGTCCTTTGCCCCCTACCCACAACCTCCTGCACCTTGCCCTCTATTCCTTACCCTCTATTCCTTGCCCTCTGTTCCTTGCCTCCTGCCTTTGCCCTCTTCTTTCTGCCCTCAGCTCCCTACCCTCTGCACTCTGCTTCTTGCTCCCTGCCTTCTGCCCCCCCCCCCCTGCCCTCCGTGTTATTCAGGCATTGTTATTGATAAACGACATTATAAAATTTTATGAGTTTTTCGTTGATTTTAATGGTATTTTTAGCATGACAAATAGTTTTACGTTGTGTGAATCCTTTTTAATGCAAATTTTATTATATATATATATATATATATATATATATATATATATATATATATATATATATATATATATATATATATATATATATATATATATATATATATATATATATATATATATATATATATATATATATATATATATATATATATATATATATATATAATGTGTGTGGGTGTGTATGTTTGTATGTGTGCATACATATATGTGTAGAGACAGACGAGCCAACTATAAAAAATCACTTTTTTATTGTCATAACTTTTACGCATATTCTTATCGTACTTTGACGGTTCGAGCTTTTAATATTTGCTCGAACAATTTTAAATTTAACGCTGGATTAAAACTTTTAAGAACGGCGCTTAATGCTAATTACTCCCGATAAGTTTTTTCAGACACATTGGAAAAGCTATTAGCGGCCTGTTTGGTGGCCCTGCCTCTACCAGTGTCACCTTCTTTATATATATATATATATATATATATATATATATATATATATATATATATATATATATATATATATATATATATATATATATATATATATATATATATATATATATAAAGTATGTGTGTGCCACTACTACCTTAATTTACATACTGTACAGCATACTACCCATCAGCCCCTCCATCACGCCCACCACCGGTCTTTAGGAACAAAAGAAAATATTGGTCTGAATGTACAACAAATTATGGCCTAAAGGGCTATCATACTATGGCTATACAGGAAGAGATGGGTAATAAGCATGTTTAGGAAATTAATTCTTGCTATTAGAGAAGACAGACGGTCCACTACGGGCAGCGTGTCTCAGGGCCATCACGTGATATATAACTACCACGGTGATTAGGCGCAGGGCATTTGTCACAGCTCAGTACCTGACATTATGCTCATTGACCTAATTATCTCGTTGGTACACCTATACTCAGCTACATCACGAATTATCACCAATCACCTTTAATTTATGTGCGTCCTGAAGGTCGTTCGTCCCCTAAGGCACCCCGAGTCCACCCAGCTGGAACCGAGTGCAAAATCCACCGATCACACTGCCTCCATTAGCACTGAAAGCTTAGTGTTACATCCGCATTGACACCCACAAAAAAGCGGGCTGTCAGGTGCATGGGATCCTCTTTCACTTTTCACTATGCAAATCCCTGTTTATCCTTATATAATATTAGTCACTTTTAAAGCCAATGGTTTTTGGTCACCAGTGGATCAATATTCTCTCGTGTTGTGAAGTTTTAGTGTAACGAACGATGTACCTTTGCAGTTTAAAGTTCTAACGTTAAATGGAGTGAGTTGTGGCCTTTGTAAATAGACTATGTTGCTGTGCATGTGTGATGGGCCAACGCGTAAATGAATTCTTTTTCGCTTGATATAAAACAAGAAAATAAATATTCAGAAAAACTGTACAAAACTAAAAAATTGTGAACATGTAAGTCTGAACAGGGTACATTGACAGCGGGAAACGGTCACCACTCAATACATTAAATAAACACGATTGATCTGTAGGCCCGGCTAGACCCCACGTTTGTTATGTTTCGTCAGCTGGGCGGTTCAGTGCGAGTCTACCCAGGAAATATTCTCGACTTAGGAGGGTGGAGAAATAGAAGAGCTGCGTTACCTACCCTATATAAGCTCTGTTGATTGAATTTGACAGCAGTGTGAAAGGAGCTGCCGTAGGGAGATGTGCTGTGCTCCTCCACGAAACCTATTAGTTACACTAAACCTCCCCCCTCCTCAGGTCCATCAGCTTTGTTGAATTCCGAGGAGCTGGTATTAGTATTTGGGAACAAGCTTTTGTCAATCCACTGAACTACATCAAATGGTTCTGAATAGTCAGGGACTTATTGTAGGGCTTCCTTTGATGGACTTTATACCCGTGGGACTTACATGGACTTTGCCTCACCCTAAAGTATACTCACCAACGATATTGATAAAATCTGGTTAATCTCGAAAGTTAGAGACAAAAAAATAACATATTTTAAGTGTTAAGCTAATTTAAATACTAAAGCATTATGAGGCCATTTAAAAAGTAATTAGCTAATGGTTATGGAAAAATGCCGTTTTGTTAATTAGTTATAATCTCGCATGTGATTTGCTTTTTATGTAATTATGGAGAGTTAGAAAAGTTAATAACATATGTTTGTGACAGAGCCCCGCCGAGGCAAGTAGAATACCTGTGACTGCTTTAATTAGCACCTGTATTACCTGGAACTGCCTTAATTAGCCCCTGTCTTACATCTATCTATAGGTATATGAAGAAAAAAAAATCCTGACGGATTTCCCCAAGTAACAGGTATGGTCTTAATGCAATTTTGACGCCATTTTGACCACCATCTTTAATCTGAGGTAATTAGTTACGTCCCCATGTCATCAGTGATAGGAGATGGAAGGAGGGGAGAGTGAGAGGGAGAAGGAAGGAGAAGAAGGATTTATTTGAGATGATTTGAGGAAAAGGGTCAAGAGTTACGATCAAAAGAAGAGATGGGGACCAGAGGTAAACTGCCGACTGTTGAAAGATTGAATGGTGCAGAAGGAGCTGACTTGTATGTGGATATGAGATGCCTGGGTACAGCCTCAGCAGACGACATTCTCCTCTTTCTCTCTCTCTCTCTCTCTCTCTCTCTCTCTCTCTCTCTCTCTCTCTCTCTCTCTCTCTCTCTCTCTCTCTCTCTCTCTTCATTTATTTTTCTTTCCTACTGTCTGAATATCTCTGTCTTTGAGTTTGACATTTTATGCATCTGTCCCTGTTTGTCTATCTGTCTGTCTATGTGTCTGTCTCTAATTCTTTCTCTCTCCACCTTTCCGTTTCTCTCTCTCGTCCCATGTGACTTAGAAGGAGTTTTCGTCTTTGAAAATTGAACGTGTTGTTTTGTGTGACTAGGTGTATGTATGTATGTATGTATGTATGTATGTATGTATGTATGTATGTATGTATGTATGTATGTATGTATGTATGTATGTATGTATGTATGTATGTATGTATGTATGTATGTATGTATGTAAGTGAGCCCCCCAAAAAGCTACAAATACACATCAAAGAGAAGTCTACTTTAAACACTGGTTGAGGTGCACAATGCAACACCTGGGCGCTAATACAGAACTCACACGGTCGAGAAGCTCAAACACACACACAAAAAAAGTCTTCAATCGAGTAGAAAAACTGCCGACGGTAATGGAGAAGTCTTTCTTGGTGTGAGAAGGAGGCGATGGAGCGAGATATGAACCGATACCTACGACCTGTCTCACTCAACCCCCAAGACTTTGAAGCAGTTGAGAGGTGAGGTAGAACTTGAGAGGTGAGGTAGGTATTGAGAGGTGAGGTAGGTGTTGAGAGGTGAGGTAGAACTTGAGAGGTGAGGTAGGTATTGAGAGGTGAGGTAGGTATTGAGAGGTGAGGTAGAACTTGAGAGGTGAGGTAGGTATTGAGAGGTGAGGTAGGTGTTGAGAGGTGAGGTAGAACTTGAGAGGTGAGGTAGGTATTGAGAGGTGAGGTAGAACTTGAGAGGTGAGGTAGGTATTGAGAGATGAGGTAGGTATTGGGAGGTGAGAATCAGACTCCCATCATCTGTCCAGTCACAAGTATAATATAAAAATGAGACTTATATAAACGAAGTATTAGGTATATCTGGTATATCTATCATACTATACATATTCAGGTATGTTAAGTAGATAGATGTTCCTTTGGCCTGAGGTAGGATGATAAGAACGTATCCCTCACATATATACCAACAACTAGTATAAAATAAAACAATATTGACATTTTGGTAGTTATTTATGACTGGTGGTGAGAGAGTGATAAATCAAAAGAGAGAGAGAGAGAGAGAGAGAGAGAGAGAGAGAGAGAGTGTGTGTGTGTGTGTGTGTTTGTCGTCACGCATGAGGTATTCCGTTATATGTGGTTGGTGTCACCGCCTCGACAGTATGGAAAAATTGATGACTGACACCCACAGACAGACAGACAGACAGACACATGAAGCTGAGTGTAGAGACAGGTGTGTGTGTGTGTGTGTGTGTGTGTGTGTGTGTGTGTGTGTTCAAATATATCATTAGCTTAATTAATAAATAGGTAAATAAACTCTCCAATGAATACATATAAGTTACCTGTGCATATAAGTTAATTAGTAAACGAAAATTTCCCATGCGATTTAGGGTTAATTACGTCATAAAGATAATTTAAAACAATGTTATCAGTCTGACCCTCAATAACCAAACCAAACCAAACCAAACCAAACAAACCTAAACAAACTTAACCTAATCTAAAGTAATTCTTGAAGTTTAGTTAACCCTTTCACAGCGGGAGGTTACCCTAAGCTGAATAAAATGGCCTGGCGGTAGTCAGAATAAAATGGCAAGTGCATGACACAAGGTGAAAGGGTTAAGATAATGATGGGCGTCTTTAATAATATTGCTCACTTTTGTCTTCCATGTGTGTGTGGGAGTTCCATGAAGATATAACAATAATAATAAACAGCATTTACTGTTTTGCCAGAGACTTAATTGTGTTTTAACGCATGATGGGACAATTATCCGTAATGCTCATCGTATATAGATTGGTATGTGTGTGTGAATGTGTGTGTGTGTGTGTGTGTGTGTGTGTGTGTGTGTGTGTGTGTGTGTGGGTGTGTGTGTGTGTGTGAATTCACTTCACTATATCCTTCATCTTAGATTCTCTAACTCATACTATAGCTACACACTGTCACACACTCACACATTAACACAATCACACACTCACACACATACACACAGACACACATACACTCCCTCGGTTATCTTGGCTTAAGAGATGTGTAAATAACAGGTCATGTGGGGTGATCGTTTATCTTGACGTGATAGATGAGCAAATAATGGTCAATGGGGGAAGGTTATGATGGCACATTACCTAAAGTGCCTTTCATTTCCCCATTTATCAGCATTTATCAGCATCTACGTCCTCAATAGACACTACATGGAGTTATTCTCAAAAAAATTCCGTCGCGAATAAAGCTGTAATTTAATGTGCCGAATACACCACAGTTCTAGCTTTGTCTGAACAATTTGTAGTTCGTCCCAATCGACACACTCCATGTCTTAGTAAATAGTTCAATGATTAATATAGCTCACATCTTCATATATATTACGCAATGGGAATCAATCAGGAAGTAAATTATCGCTAGTTATCAGGCAGATATGAATATAGAGATGAGTGGGGAAGGCGAGAGAAGGTTGGCAGAAATTCAAGCAATAAATATTAAATTAGGATGATATCAAAAATACTCAGGGTGAGACAAAGATAGCGAGAAGGTCATCGTGCCGACACAAGAGGCCTAAATAAACTAGTTATGACCTCCACTAAAATTTCACAGAAGCGACTATATAAAGAAAATGTTGTCGATCTCATCACAAAACAAAAACTGGAGTGATGTTGAAAGAAAATTTGAATTGAAAAAAAAAAATATGAAGCCGAGAATGACACAGCGAGAATGAGACAGCTAAGAATGAACCACAAAAAGCAATGGAGAGTGATATGCATGCAGTAACAAAGGGAAATAAATGGAAGGACGCGGCAAGGACAATGCAAAGTTTCGACAGATTTGATTAGAATGTTTGGTGGGGCGAAATTCAGGGAAAATACTAAGTTACGAATATAATATAATAACGAAGGAGACGATACAAATGATTTAAAAAAAGCCGTAATGGTGATGAAAAACAAATCAATACAAAATGAGCAAATGATTCCGAAGATAATGGTGAAAATTGTATACCGTGAAATTACAGCAATATATAACATAAGTGAAGGATAGTTGAAACATAGTCAACTTCAGAGTATCAGAGAAACACCTAGAGTGATGGTGGTGTGAGGTGAACAGTGTTGAGAATTAGCAGCTATTTATGTGTATACACTAACTCCAAGAAAATAATCTTTTCGATTTTCTGTGAGACAATATGACACAACGGACGAAGGATTTTGACAACCCTACCAAGACAATGGGAGTCGTAGTGTTAATTTTAAAATACATCGACCCCTCCATACAGATACTTTTTGGAGCGAGTGCTAATACAGTGGATTTTGATAAAGACTTTAATCATTGAATTGGCTAGAAAGTATTATGGTTGGAGCAGACAGACAGAGACATGTTCAGAGAGTAAGGGAAATGTTGTACCAAATCAGATACTCTAAGGTGGTGATAGTCGTCAAAGCCTATTCTTCCTCTCACAGATTTTATATAATTTTACGTTGAGTTACTTTAAAAATGAATGATTCGACGATACTAACGAGGAAATATTACTTGAAGGATTAACTTATAAGACTCACTCATATTTCCTGACGGTCAAGTAATAATGGAAAAAACAAATAATAAAAAAAATCATGTCAAAATCGACAAATAGACTTATGGAATGGTAAAGAATCTCATAACAAAAACAGTTACAAAGAATGTTTGTGATAACGTTAATATGGAGTGTTGTGATGAGTGGCTCGGGAAACTTTAGCAAACGATGCTCACCAAAAAAAAATATTCAAAGGAACTAGAAACCTTTGATGTGTGGATCTAAAAGCAAATGAAACAGATTATTTAGTGAGATCATGTAAAAGTGATGGAGTACTAACAGTAAGGCGCCTACACACGGAACAATGGAGCCGGTGGAAGCACATCTGGGAGGTGTACTGAAGGAGGAGGAGCTGCAGATTGATTCTTCCTGACGCTGAAAACGAGGAAATGTGCCCAGAGTTAAAAAGGAAACAAACAGAGATTTTTGAGAGAGAGAAGGGACGTGAGATGCCATTACTCGTAAAATAGGCAAAGAGAGAGAGAGAGAGAATCACGTTTCTACACCTCAAAAAATTCATCAGTATGAAAAGAAAATCCTTGACGATGATAAAAACTGAACCTTAAAAAATATCTGAAAACAAAAGTAAAAATGTAGCGCAAAATAATGGATAAATGTATCATGCATAAAGAAATGTAAAACGTTGGTCAGGAACCGAAATGACTTTTATGAAAATAACTTTTCTGTGACAAAAAGTAGAAGAAAAAGGTGTAGACGACTTGTGAAATTGGATATTAGATAACATATACTGTACATTGACAGCGGCCTTGTGTGCTTTTACTTTATCATAGTTTTGTAAGTTTTGAATGTCAAGACTAAAGTAAAATTTTTTGCTGATGAAGAAATAATATTTCTTTTCATTTATGAATAAAACCCAAACATTTACATAAGAGATTAAGTTGAGATTATGAAAGTGAAACATCAAGACGCCGAGTAGTTAATGTGGACCAATATAAGCTAAAACCCTGTCGTTTACAAACACACACACACACACACACATTATATATATATATATATATATATATATATATATATATATATATATATATATATATATATATATATATATATATATATATATATATATATATATATATATATATATATATATATGTTTATTTATTTATATGTGTGTGTAAATGACAGGGTTTTAGCTTATATTGGTCCAAAAAGAACATTAACTCTGGTTAGTGTCATCACATATACTCTACACTACATATCCTCTTCTGCTAAACTCTGTATAATCGATGTGTGAAAAAATCATAAAATAAATGTGGCCAAAACGAGATAGGAGAGGAAATATTATTCAAGATTATAAGTAAGAACTTGCGCATATTAACAAGATATTTAAAATACGGCCTAAGATAAAACGCCAGTTAATATGCTAAGTAAAAGCAATATATATGGAAATGGACTTTATGAATCGTTATACAAATGCATCAGTAAACACGACCATTGGCACAATGGAGCCCTTCGCCCCGCTGACACTAACCTTGACCCCTTCAGCTGAAAAGCCAGTGATTTATATGATATCTCCCTTCCTCTCTTGACTAGTAAAGGTTATATTTACTAAACATTTTTGGTAATGTTAACACTTTATATTACGTAAACATCCATAAGATATTATTTTTGTGACCGTGTACACTAAGGTCCCAACAAACTCTTAATAACGTCAAAGTTGTAAACAAGAGCGTCGGGTGGGTGAGATTTTGAAATGTTTATAACAAAATAAGATAAAAGAAAATTATCCCTAATAACATTTTGACACAAGTAGCCATAGCGTAAGAGACAGCCCACCGCCACATTATCGTCCAGCCGAGGTGTAACAATACCTGTGTACAAGATGAATATGCAGTGTATATCCTGTTAGTTATTAGGTTAACTGTTACGTAGCATATAATATATATATACATATATACTCGCAAGTATAATGCCTCGTGGTCGACACACATTTGTACCTGACTGAGAGAGGAGGAAAGACTGACTCCGGGCTTCGTAGTTAACATAACACTCAGAGTAGAGTAGTTAGTTAGTCTCCTGACCCCAATTACCACTATCGTTTATGTACGAGTATATATGTAAGTGCGTGTATATGTATGTTTGGGTTTGCATGCGTGTCTGTGTGTGTGAGCAAATATTTTGTGTGCGTGTTTACAGATAAATGTTTGTGTTTGTATGTATGTATCTATATTTCCTGTTGTTTGTCACGTATGGTTAGTTCTCTTTATGCATGTAAAAATGTATGACCTCAATGTGGTATTTAATGAGGCTTTAAAAATCTCATGTGTTAATATTCATCACCTTCTAAATTACCCGTTGAACACTTAGTCGATTCATAGCAACTATATAAAGGACGAAATTGAAGTATATCAACCATGACGACACACACACACACACACACACACACACACACACACACACACACACACACACACATACACACACACACACACACACACCACGTTGAAATGCCAATATAATGCTGTTATCGTTGTCTGTCCTTGAATAACGAGTATAATTACGCTGAGCAAATCTCATAATTAATTAGCGCAGGACAGGTGTCGGGAATTGAAATCGTAATTTTATGACTGTCGGTATGCTGTTGTGGGAAGCTGGAGTAAATATTTGTGTATAAAGAGTTTAAGCTCGAAATTTCATTACCTCGGAAATATATCGTGCTTCAACTTTTAATATACAAAACTGGTAAAGGTTATAACAGTGTATATAATCCAGAAAATTTAGGTCTATTATACTGACAAAAAATAAATAAATAACTGCATAAACAACAACAGTATGTAGCAAATTTATGTAAGCATATAATCAGGAGAGAATTTTATTTATTTTTTTCCTGTAGTGGACAGGCGATAGATACCCCCACGTTGTTCATCAGAGTAAACTACACGTAATGACAGCAACACGACATAAAGGGACAACACCGTGTATATCCAACCATAACCATGAACCCTAGCAAACGATGGCTTACTCTCCAGAGGTTCAACGACCAAGAGAATCTTATCGGAGGGAAATAACCAGGAAGAACGATTTAATACCGACCTATACACATACATTTATTACGTCCTCGGAGCGACAGTCCAAATCGTTCACCTTTAGAGAGCTCTACCATTACGAATCTCTATAGTGAATTGGTGCGCCACGTTCCGATACTCATCACGTCCATTTGTGCAGAGCTACGAGCAATCCAATCACAAAAACGGGTGCGTCAGCGTTGTCATCTATCTAAATTACGACATGGCGGCAGGAATACAAATAATAATGAATACAAAACTCTACGTAACGCTAAACCCACATTACGTTACTTTCCTGGCATTCAATCTCTCTTAAGCTGCCAGCACTCAAATCAAGGAGGAAAGGAGAAGATGTGTTGGTGATGGCTCTACCCTTTTCAATGCTTCGTCTTCTTCTTCCTCCACTGGCCTCTCCCGTACCCTCCCCGAGAACGTCTAAGGCTTCACCAGTAAAGATGCTTTTTTTGTGGGGGGGAGGAGTGCGTCTGGTGAATGAGGGTGTTTTGGTGATCCTCCGGCGAAGATTAGTAGAGACGTAAGTTATTTATTTGTTGTCATGGCCCTCGGATGTGTTTGTTTTGAAGGCATCTTTAGTGAGGCATAAGTTTCCTCTTCCTTTTATGGGATCAGACACAGACACACACATACACATAAACATTCAAAAACACACTCACACACACACAAAAACCACTCATGCAAATATACAGACACGTAGATATGTATATGTGTGTATGTTTGTGTACATACATCCAGATCTCACCAGCTTAGTGATAGGATGGTGTCGTGTTTATTATTAGCGTCCTGTGTATTTTCAGTTAATCAGTGGGTCTGCTTTTTTGTACAGTCCCGTGACCCGAGTGAAAAGACTTATTTTTTAAAATTCAGTAAAAAACAAACTCTATTAAAAAAACACTGAAAAATAGAGAGCGGAGTAAAAATGGCTAGATGTAAAATTTCTGACTTTCGTGAGTGGATGTAATGTATTTGCACCATAAAAATTATTTTTGCATTTTGACCGTAAAAACGAAACAAAGTCACGAATACTTAGTTGACTTGGGAGATATATTTGTAGAAGAACAATTTCTGGTTAAATATTTATGCCAACACAGAAAGTGCAGGAGGAATATTGATTTTCACCTCTCCGCCCTTTCTCCCTACGTCCGTCTCACCCACGGTTGTCAGCTGGATGACACAGAAAGTATCTGGCGTAGAACAAGATGACTTCAAAGGTGCCTTTATATATGTCTTTAGATTACGTGTTTACATTTTCAAGGTGTTTGATTGGTTGGCTGTCTCCTATTTTATTTTTGTCCACGGTATATAGTCTTTAGCATCTCATGACCAGCGCGGGTG
This sequence comes from Homarus americanus, assembly GCF_018991925.1. NCBI lineage: Eukaryota > Metazoa > Arthropoda > Malacostraca > Decapoda > Nephropidae > Homarus > Homarus americanus. Next base: position 550,136 of record NW_024755865.1, read on the forward strand.
AGGGTGAGGGTGGGGGCTACTGATCTTAAGTGCATTGCTTCGTCTTAGAATGATATAAAGTTGATAAAAATATTAAAATCATTCGTCAATTTCTGCTTTTTGTCTGGATCTACCGTAAATTAAAATGCAAAAGACAAACATGAGAAATGTGTTCATCAGTATACAGTCGACGCAGCATATTACCTCCACTGGAAAGGTTCACTGATGTCTGAGATGTATATTTTTCGTATTCAAATCTGATCACTGATCACTCACACCCTCTTATCCACTGCCTGCGCCGTTGAAAGGTAACATTGTACAAAATGCTCATCTGCCTTGATTGAAATTTACTAGAACCTCGAGTTACATTATAAAGTATTGTATAATTTGACCTTTGAGTGTTCCATCTGTGGCAAGAATGAAAGAAAATTTGAACAAAACGGTAAGTAGATTAGAATGACTTTTCCCCCTCGAATATAATATACAAATGTTCAATTAGAATAGAAAAAAAAGAATAATATACACAAACAAAGTAAGAAAAGACAAATACTAAAATAGATAAGGGAATGAAAGACTATATTAGATGAAAGTAAGACAAGAAAGAATGATATAGAGCGAGAAATAATTAAATCAATTCGTAAAATAAAGTTAAGGAAAGAAAGAGTTTCGTGAAATCCATTTGTATTGTCATTGTAAAACTCATCATGTCTCTCATCAGCTGGTCTCTACATAATGGAATACTCCATAAGAGTAAGAGACAACAAAACAAATGTGCGACACAATGCATAAAGAAAAGTTAGTTATTAGTTGTGTTTCTGCAGCCGAAAATGTTTTACGTGGCTTTGAAAAATAAAATACCAACAAAGTTTTTATTCATAACTTAAAGTTTAAACATGAGAATTTTACACAAAAAACATATGACGAATGTTACTTTTTGAATGATTCCGGTAAAGGTTATTGGAATTTTCTAGTTTACACGACCAAAGCCAATTAGTTTGACTACGAGGGACGAGAAGAATTTCGGTCAACATTGTGGGATTCAGTCAGCATGTTTCTATTAGATTATAGTTCAACTAATTACAGAAACACAAAGAGAATATTGCTTTGGGGAATTTTCGCTCTTTATTTCCTGTGACATTTAGTTATAATTTAAAAAAAAAATACTGTTTAGAATTTCAGGTTATCAATATGCAGTGTTGAACTACTCATTTGAATGATTGATAAAACAATAATTAATTTTCACTCGTACATCATACACTCCTGCAATCAGTGGTTTCTTGATGAGAGAGAGAGAGAGAGAGAGAGAGAGAGAGAGAGAGAGAGAGAGAGAGAGAGAGAGAGAGAGAGAGAGAGAGAGAGAGAGAGAGAGAGAGAGAGAGAGAGAGAGAGAGAGAGAGAGAGAGAGCATCTGAAATAGTTGACGAACATTTATTATCAACTCTAAAATCCTAATCAGTTATAAAAGGGTTAACCAGGTGTTAATTTTACCTGTTCAAATAATTTAATTTATTAACGCACAACTTTAAATACATACATCACCAGGATTTCATCTCGTTAATACATTAAAAAATCTCAAAACCATCATATTGTTCTTTCTTGTAGATATTGTTACTTTGTACTACACTGCCCATCATTTCTGTATTACCTGATAAAGTATATTATAATTAACAAGGGTTGTATCTACCTGTTTAAATAACCTGGTAGCGTATATTTTAATTACCAAGGGTTGTATATACCTGTTCGCATAACCTGGTCCGGTATATGCACAACGCTTCACCATTCTCAACACGACACAGCTGCAACACCTGCACTGACTCAGTGAACTGCAACTTTAACCTATGCCTGCAGCCACGACTCTTTTACACCCATTCGTAAATCCGGTGAATGCACAAAGATTTTTCTACATCTCATTTTTGCGTGTATAATAAATGTATTTTTATCCCCTGATATAAACGAAAGGCAGATGAAATATTTCTGTGTGTTACTGATTTTTTTAAGGGTGTGTTCATATTGTATATAGATTTCGAGGTTCATTAGAAGAATTAGTAATGGTAATTAATTGCGTTCATTAGCCATATATTAGAATTATACGCACTCCAATCGTTCGTTTATGATCACAATACACTCGTTCTTGGAGTATGAATGTAATTTCTGTGAGAGCGCGGTAATAAATTATAATATACAGTACGTTCTTTAAAATTCCTCGTTAGAGTCTGTCGTAGAGAGATAACAAGAGGCCCTTTGATATCTGCCTCAAGTAAGATATCAAATAGTCCTTTTCAGTTTATCGTAGTAATTATCAAGTGATCCTAAATATCTGTTTAATTAGATATCAAGAGGTTCTTTTATATCAGTCAGTAGTTTGTTATCTGCCTTATATATATCTGGTGAGGTTTAGATATCCTACAATGGGATAACTTCTAGTTATTTTGATCTCAAGGAGATGTTGAACCTCTCCTGCGCAGACTTAGTCACTCAGATTAATTTTGTGGCAGTGCGATGTCTGTCTCTCTTGTATGAACTCTAAGGTATTCTGGTATATGATATAAATGTGTACAGACGTCTGGTGTTTTTGGGAATAATATAGTTTTGCTCGTTTCCGTTGTCATGTGAAGGATTAGTGCCCATCTGGAACTTCTGAAAATGCTTCTCTCTCTTCAGAAGTACAGACTGAGCTAAGTATCCTTCGTTCTTCCTGGTAAAATAGTCTCGCTCCTTGTGTGAACTTTCACTTGATCTGTTAAAGAGCTTTTCCTCTTAAGGGTCTTCTTTCATCTTACCGTGGCAAAAGGTAATTTTATCATGTGTGCAGCGGGCATGTGCGATATAAACGGGAGATTGTTTTCAAATGTTGTGTTGTATAAATTGGACGATATCCCTTTGCCCCCCCCCCCCCCATGTATTAATCTGATATGAAAACTAGAGACTACATAAATTATATACAAACAGGAAAAATATAACAACAATAAAAACAATAATAAAGAGAAGAAGTGGACGAAAATAAGTGTAGTAAAAATACAGTATATTCCAGTTTCCCCTACACGGCCGAGAAAGACACTCTACGGTGTTTGATACCCGTGTTTCACTACCTGCGCTAACATTCATAATTATGATGACGGGATAAAATTAAAATAAATTATAATAAGAGGAGTATTTATAAACAACAACAACAACAACAATAATAAAAATAATAATAATAATAATAAAAATAATAATAATAATAATAATAATAATAATAATAATAATAATAATAATAATAATAACAATAATAATAATAATAATAATAATAATAATAATAATAATAATAATAATAATAATAATAATAATAATAATAATAATAATAATAACAATAATAATAATAATAATAATAATAATAATAATAACAATATTAATAATAATAATAATAATAATAATAATAATAATAATAATAATAATAATAATAATAATAATAATAATAATAATAATAATAATAATAATAATAATAAATTTTCAATGTTTCTCACCATCACCACAAATCACTTTCAAGATTTTGGTAAATGAAAAGTGTATTTTTGAGAATCGACATATGGGATTCACAAGAACGATATATCCCAAATATGGGGGAAACTGACCAAAAATTTCTAAAGAAATTGCTTGACGTTGATTAAATGGTAACTTCTAAAACGATTACATATTTGAATCATCATCATCTCAATTGCTGGAAAAAAAAATAATGGAATTGCAAGTTAGATTAAGAGTTAATATGGTTGTTTTCTTTGGATCTTGTAAATTCGGAACAGAGGCGCCTCATTAAGGTAATAGATTAAGGTGTGCAGGAGGTACTAGAGGCTGGTGTTTGCTCTCTAAATAACTGTTGAATTCTCACAGGGAAAGGGAGTGGCATTCTTCCGTACTGTGTTGGCGAGGAAAGATGTGGAAAATAAACATGGAAGTAAAGAGTGAAAAGAAAGACAGAAGGGAGGAAACTGAATGAAGAAAGAAAATATAAGAAAAATAAATGATAACGAAAAATATTAAATAAGAAAAAAGAAACATAGTGAATGAAAAAGAAATGATTATCGAACGATACTAAGGGAGAGAAAAAGGAAAAAATCCTGTTGAATAGGAAAAACACACAAACAAAAAAGAAGTAAATAAAAATGACAAAGAAAAACAAATCAAAACAAAACAAGAAGAAGAATGAACCGGCAGCAGGAAAAACTAAAAAAAAAAAAAAATCGATGACCATTTTGATGTACACAAAACAAACACACTGTATATACATCTTTCTAAATTTAAACCATATACAGTAATTTCATTATTTCCTGGACGCCATGAACTAAGCCAATTAGCTAAAACTATCAAAGGTCGGGAAGAAATAACTGCAGTCGACTAATTAGTGAGTTTATTTCCGGAAGTTATCGCTGGCTATCTTGTATCTCATTTGACCATTTTAAGAGCAAAAGGATTCCAATACATTAGGTGGTTGATACTCAGTTACAGTCTCTAGTTATTCATGAGTGTAATGCATAAACAATGAATAAATCACACACACTCCTCCAGCCTATAAAAGTAATGCAGTGACACACACACACACACACACACACACACACACACACACACACACACACACACACATTTGGATGATTCGTGGACCATTAATCTTTCAAACCTATATTGCTGTTGAGAATAAAGCTTAATTAAATCGTTTTTATACCTATTCAGCTTATCTTGTTTACGAATATATAACATTTACACATTTCAGCAAAATTCAGCTTCTACATCTCTCAGACCTGTTACTCCTATTCTTTTCACTGGGTGTAAAACTTTTCTGTGATGAGTGACACTGATTGAAAAAACAATGTATTTTTAAATTGTTTCAAATATCGTATCTACCTACCTGTTCCATAACCTTCAGGTATACTCTACACAGGTACTCACAACACCCTTGATACAACTCCACGATAACCCTGCAGGCGCGACGTTTTTTACTCCAGTTCTTAAATTTTTGTTTCTACATTTTTCGTACTGGATATATTTTTTCACCTTTCTCATACACTCTAGCCAGTTCAATCATTTCCCTTTGCCTACAGCTTTAACGTAACCAATGCGTGAGAGTCCTAAACCCTATGTGTCTATTTTGGTTTATTTGTCAATGCTGGGTTTATAAATTTTTATTATCAATTGCAATTGAAATTTTCTTTCCTCCGTCAGGTAATATGAGATCCAATGTGGTCCTTATGAATTAAATTAGTAGATAGTCTCTGATGGTAAGATATCAGGTGTTAAAATTAGGATATCAGGTGGGTGTTGAAGGTACGTTGACATTAAACGTTAAGGTATAAGGTTGTCTTCAAAAGTAAGACAACAGGAAGTCCCTAAAGTTAATGCATCAGGTGGTCTTTAAAGCTAGGTTGTCAGATGAATCTTAAAGCAAAAGTATAAGGTGATCCTTGCCCCCAGCCACAGGTAAAAATACCAGGTAGTCCTCCAAGTTTGCTTTACCTGAGATCATCCAGGTGGTCTTGGGTCACGGGTTAAGATATCTGACAGCCCTCCGATATTTGCTGCAGGTGTATTATCAAGTGGTACTGAAACACTCGGCGATGGCTTAAGTTCTGGTGAATCTTGATGTCATGAGGAGTTTTACGGGCAGAAAGTTTTTTCTTCAGGAATATTGGACACCGATGGTAGCGTCTCCCAAAAGTGAGATTTCACATGTATATCTTGATTAGTTTTGAAGGTGAAGTGCTTATGGCATCCGGAAATTCTGTCTGTTTGATTTCTCTGTGTGTGAACTCTCGATGCGTTCTGCTATGAGAGAGAAAGAGAGAGAGAGTTCTTTTTTACATTATATCTCCGTTAGTACTCGTGTATAATATGGCCTTTCTCCAAGCGAGGTTTGTCTTGGCGTACTAGAGCTCGTTGTCATGTAAAGCAGTTATGTCACTCCCTGAACTTTGAAGAGGCTCCTGTACTGCTTGACGTCTCGCACATTCCTTTAGCCGAGTCGAGTTCTACTTCGCTCTTAATAGTGAATTGGTCTCCCTCCTGCGTGAACCTCCACCTTAACTTCTAGAGAGCGTTTACACTCAGAGATTGTCTTACTTATTTTTGTCATGAGAAGGAAGTATATCTTGTGTGAATATATATATATATATAATAATGTTCTCAAATATTGAGTTGTACAAAGATGATGGCAAGTGATTGCTTTGCTTGTCTTAAAAGTAGAAATATTGAAAAGAGTACCAAAATGTATAATAAATATATAAATTACATGCATTGGCATGAAACTTCTCTTTTAATGAATAATAACAATAATAATAATAATAATAATAATAATAATAATAATAATAATAATAATAATAATAATAATAATAATAATAATGCTTTCTTTCACCAGTTAACTATACATCTACAAAACCAATTAACGTCAACGATTGTATAATCTTTTACTAAACTGTCAGTCAGTCCAGTTGACAGGAACCTACAACTATGCAGTGTCTGTCACTTAACCTGTGATTAGCTGAAGTGTATGACAATAGACAACGTAAACCAGAAAGCGTAATCCAAATAGATTAAGTTAGGTTAAAACAGGTTAGGTTAGGTTACGACAGGTTAGGTTAGGTTACGACAAGTTAGGTTAAGTACTGTTAGAATGGTTATGTTAAATTAAATAGTTGATTGCTTATATTATTTTTGTTTTATTTACATAGTCTGTTACGGAAGCAGGACATCATGCGTACCAACCATGACGTCAAGCGCAACAACCAATCACACCCCCGGATGATAACTGGGGGTATCTATTGGCTTATTTACTAAAGACATGACGAGGGGATCGTCTTGATTATCCACAAGACGAAGTACACACCTCATCATAAAAACAACATTATTCTTTATTCACAAATAATTCCTACATTTAAGGACAGAGCTTGAAAGTATACAGCAGTCCCCTGAGTTGTTATTATTTAGCAGTGGAGATCACGTCAATAGACAACGGACCCAGGCAGCACCAGACATGAAAATAATAGAGTTTCAGTGTACACTGATGTAGTTTTCCTTATCATAGGTTAAATTTAATAATTATTAATCGATATAAATGCCATAAAGTTACACTATCTTCATACACACACAAAACACGTCCCCCCTTCCCTCATCTATCTTCCCATGCGACAGACATACACAGATACTTACCACAGTGAGTTTTGCTATTTGAAACTTACTGTAGATAAATAAACATCATAGATTTGACAGAGAGCACATAAAGAGAGAATCAAAGGGACTTCCATATACTCCACTGGAGTCGTAGTTAGATAATATAACAATACTTTAGTTTACAATAAATATTTATAAGAGAAAACGACTGCGAATGAAAGGGGAAACCGAAAGAGAGAAAATGAAGAAATCAGCAGTAACTTAACTAGCGAAAACGAAAAATGGCAACACTTGCCTTACATGTGATTATGAGCAGTAGTGTGGCGAAAACGGAAAATGGCAACAATTGCCTTATATGTGATTAATAGCAACAGAGCGGCGAAAACAAAAATGGCAACAATTGCCTTAAATATGATTAATGACAGTAGTGGGGCGAAAACAAAAAATGGCAACAATTGCCTTATATGCATTAACGGCAACAGGGGGGCGAAAACAAAAAATGGCAACAATTGCCTTATATGTGATTAATAGCAGCAATGTGGCGAAAGCGAAAAATGGCAATAATAGCCTTACATGTGATTAACGGCAGCAGTGGGGCGATAAGAATGAGTGGCAGCAATCGCCTTATAGGCGATTAACGGCGGCAGGGAGGTGATAAGAATGAGTGGCAGTAATCGCCTTACGGGCGATTAACGGCGGAAGGCGATAAGAATGAGTGGCGGCAATCGCCTTACGGGCAATTAACGGCGGCAGGGAGGCGATAAGAATGAGTGGCGGCAATCGCCTTACGGGCGATTAACGGCGGCAGGAAGGCCATAAGAATGAGTGGCGGCAATCGCCTTATGGGCGATTAACGGCGGCAGGGGGCCATAAGAATGAGTGGCGGCAATCGCCTTACGGGCGATTAACGGCGGCAGGGGGGCCATAAGAATGAGTGGCGGCAATCGCCTTACGGGCGATTAACGGCGGCAGGGAGGCGATAAGAATGAGTGGCGGCAATCGCCTTACGGCGATTAACGGCGGCAGGGGGGCCATAAGAATGAGTGGCAGCAATCGCATTACGGGCGATTAACGGCGGTAGGGAGGCAATAAGAATGAGTGGTGGCAATCGCCTTACGGGCGATTAACGGCGGCAGGGGGGCGATAAGAATGAGTGGCGGCAATAGCCTTACGGGCGATTAACGGCGGCAGGGGTGCAATAAGAATGAGTGGCAGCAATCGCCTTACGGGTGATTAACGGCTTCAGGGGGCGATAAGAATGGTGGCGGCAATCGCCTTACGATCGATTAACGCGGCAGGGGGGCAATAAGAATGGTGGCGGCAATGTACTTACGGGCGATTAAAGGCAGTTGCCTTACGGGCGTTATGGGGGGGCGATAAGAATGAGTGGCGTCGCCTTGCGGGCGAGCGGCAGGGGGACAATAAGAATGAGTGTCGGCAATCGCCTTACAGGCGATTAACAGCGGCCAGGGGGCGATAAGAATGAGTGGCGGCAATAGCCCAGCACAGAGTTCGCTGCGGCAGAGGGACGAAAACAAAAAATGGCAACAATTGCCTTATATGTGATTAATAGCAACAGAGCGGCGAAAACAAAAATGGCAACAATTGCCTTAAATATGATTAATGGCAGCAGTGGGGCGAAAACAAAAAATGGCAACAATTGCCTTATATGCATTAACGGCAACAGGGGGGCGAAAACAAAAAATGGCAACAATTGCCTTATATGTGATTAATAGCAACAGAGCGGCGAAAACAAAAATGGCAACAATTGCCTTAAATATGATTAATGACAGTAGTGGGGCGAAAACAAAAAATGGCAACAATTGCCTTATATGCATTAACGGCAACAGGGGGGCGAAAACAAAAAATGGCAACAATTGCCTTATATGTGATTAATAGCAACAGAGCGGCGAAAACAAAAATGGCAACAATTGCCTTAAATATGATTAATGACAGTAGTGGGGCGAAAACAAAAAATGGCAACAATTGCCTTATATGCATTAACGGCAACAGGGGGGCGAAAACAAAAAATGGCAACAATTGCCTTATATGTGATAAAATGGCAGCAATGGGGCGAAAACAAAAAATGGCAACAATTGCCTTATATGCATGGCAACTGGCAACAATTGCCTTATATGTTAATGGCAAAAAAAAAAAATAACAACAATTGCCTTATATGTGATTAATGGCAGCAGTGGGGCAAAAACAAAAAATGGCAACAATTGCCTTATATGTGCTTAATGGCAGCAGAGGGGCGAAAACAAAAAATGGCAACAATTGCCTTATATGTGATTAATGGCAGCAGAGGGGCGAAAACAAAAAATGGCAACAATTGCCTTATATGTGATAAATGGCAGTAGAGGGGCGAAAACAAAAAATGGCAACAATTGCCTTATATGTGATAAATGGCAGCAGAGGGGCAACAATAAAAAATGGCAACAATTGCCTTATATGTGATTAATGGCAGCAGAGGGACGAAAACCAAAAATGGCAACAATTGCCTTACATGTGATTAACGGCAGCAGTGGGGGGAAAACGAAAAATGGCAACAATTGCCTTACATGTGATTAACGGCAGCAGTAGGGCGTAAACGAAGAATGGCAACAATTGCCTTAGAAAAAAACAACACAACCTAACCTAACTTAACCTTACCTAACCTAAGCAATTAAACTATTTTTCTCTTACTTTCATAAATTTATATCAGGTATGAGTATTGTTATTAATATATATACTCGCGCATTTAACTGTATAAGGGTTTTAGAGGTATATTTTTAATTTCACTAAAGGTCTCTGAATGAACATCTTTGTATTACCGTAAAAATAGATTTAATATTAATGTTTAATATATATCATCGTTCATATTCAAATTAATAACTTTGTCTCAATTGCAATCGTGTATGAATAAGTAAACGTCTTATCTCTTCATATTGAAAAGTAACACATAGATTCTAAGTCTGTTTATATTCATCTAACCTAACCTAACCTATCCTAATCTTTCATAAAACAATGCCATGAAGGAAAATAATAAGAAGTAGGATATTAAATAAGAAAAATACAAAGAAATGATGAATTAATAACATAAGAGATTAAGGAAGAGATTTCGTTGAACCAATCTCAATCCAAAAGGAATTTGTAATGAACCAAATCTTTACTTTATGTCCTTACTTGTGTATCCAGGCCAATAAAGCTTTGTGGCGAAGGAGGGAGGGAGGGAGGGAGGGAGGGAATATTATGCAATCTCTTCCTTCTCTCCTTCACTCCTCCCTACCAACACCAGGATTCACCGTTCATGTAGTCAAACACTGTAAAATTAAAAATAATTCATTATACATCAGTAATTATGATAACAACTTCTATATTACACCTGTTTCACCTAGCTCTCTCAAGTACCCCGGGTCAGGTGACTTAATTAAGGAAGCCAGTTGTGACATTCTAACAGCTCTGGCATTTTAACAGCCCTGACATTCTAACAGCCCTCACATTATGACAATTATTTAGAGTAAAATTATATCCTAACAAGCCCAAAATACCCTCAATTTATTTCAGCACCATTTCCTCCTCGTGATTTATTTAATTTGGTCATATTAATTACTTCTTGTCCAATTATATGTCATTATTCATCAACCTTTAGTTACGTATAATTATCAACACCTACAATGCAGTTGACTGTATCCGTCAGTCACTTACCCATCACTCACCCAGTTAGATGAATAATAATGACTGTTCCTTGATGGCTACCCAACCCGAGTACTATTGTGGGGAGGAACATATATCATTTGATATTAACGAACTGAAAATCTATTAAAAAAAAACCTCCTTACGGGTGTAGTGCACTGTACTATTTTATAATTCCAAGCCAAAGTATTGTTGAACGTGGACGAGGAAACGTGAAAATTGTCAGGTCGAATGCAAATTGTTATAGATTTGGTGTAATTCTTGTATTAAGTTATTCATTCTACAAGTCGTTCACCAGAAGAAATGAGAAATGGAATGAAAATGAACCCAAATGACTGAAACAATATAAGAACGTACAAATAACAATATACAGTTCGTTTGCAAAAAAAATAAAACTTCAGTAAAACCTCCATTTAGCGGACATTAATCTAACGGGTATAGTCCGTTATTTGGAGGTTTCATATATAATGGACCTCGATATAATGCACTGTAATTTCTCATATAGTCTGTTATATGGAAGTTACACATCTATTGGACCTGGATATAATAGACTACACTTTCCCATATAGTCCGTTAAATAGAGGTTTTCACTATTTCCTTCAAGTAGTTCGCAACAAGTTTAGTTTAGTGCCGGAAGTCCAAGGTTTAAGTTGTCTCTCCGGGATCTTTCTTGTCTGCGTTTCGAGGACAAGTAGCCAGCGGTCTAAAGGAGTTACCAAGATGCCTCACTCAACACCCTGGGGCGTAAGGAGTAAAAAGTTTCCTAACTGATGTAAAAATTTTGAAAGGTTGTTTTATTTCCTTTAAGCTCGAGTACAGTAATTAACAATGAATTGATATTTTTTTGTAGTGATAATCTCTTGTTTGTGCTTTGACAGGTATATTAGACTGTGTCCTCTTGTTAATTTGTGTCACCCGTTTCCCTGTACACACACACACACACACACACACACACACACATACACACACACACACATCTATACCCAAACACATTCATCCTCAACGCGAACACTAAGACTCGCGTTCTTTGACTGAAGACAAATGCGTCTCATGGTATAAATCTCTCAGTGAGATAATGAACCCGTAGAAGAAATGAAGGAGTGGGTGGGTGGAGGCCAGCTGGCACCCGGAGTGTACAGAATCAAACATTCAACACTCAGCTCCGGCTTCCTGGTACACACACACACACACAGGTAATTGGTGCCTGGACAGACAAGCGTCGACAACCCGTCCTTCACCACACCATTACGGACCATTACGATGCCGTCAATAAATATATGCACTCTAGACAAAAAATATCCCTCATGTAAATATCATTCAAGTATCATATCCGTGTATAAACTCCTCGGTGTAGTGTGTTTTCTGAAATGTTTGTTTATTCGTAACTTTATAATTCGGGAAGAGGAATGCCTTTCTTTTGTGCCAGAGAGGAGTCATGCATCAGGGCGTGACAAGAGAGAATGGCGATGCATCTTTCTTTGTCCGCCGTCGTATCGTCAATATACGTCACCCATTCATCTCTCGTTGCACTAAAATTCATAACTGAATTATAGCCAAGTCCAGCCACCGATGAAATGTCTATCCTACACAAATTTACGACACGTTATGAGAATACCGGGAAATACTATTCTTAACTGACAATTGATGCTTTAAATCAATAATGGTAAAACAATTCTATCTGGTATAATCAATATCTATAATTAGTATACTGGAGTCTTGGTATGGTATGGTATGGTATGGTATGGTATGGTATGGTATGGTATGGTTCTCTGGCTTCAAATTCTAAGATATCGCAAATGTGGCTACAGAGGAACTATGTTATGGGCCCACAGCTCTCGCAGGATGAATAGAATAATATAGTCGCTTGTTGGACCACCGGGGCAGCAACCTATAAAAGTTAATAGCCCCGAAGACAAGTTATTAACCACGAGCGATCGGGATAGTGTCAATTTTGAACCCTGTATGCAACATTTATTTTCACTTATTTTCTCTAGCTTAATGTAGTGTAAGTGACAGGGACTATTGGGAAATTATGTAAGTGGCTTTCAATTTATTTTCCCTTTGTTAATAAGATTCATATCCTTAATTATGCAAACATTGACTCTACATAAAGTACTTAACCAAACCCTTGGGTAAATTTGAAAGATATTTTTGGATGTTAAATCTTTTTCTTTCACGAAAATCCAATCTGAATTTTCTACCATAAATAATGATATTTATGACACTTTGAGCAACTCTCATATTGAAGATGGGAACTGGAGGCTAGTTAGTTGACGGCTTGTTGTGTTATCTGTGAACGTGGACACAAACAAGCAAAAAGTACTATTCAAGTTTTCATGGTCAAGGAGGTATTCTCATATGAAATGAAAAAAATATGTACATTTCAACTCCATAAATTCATCGATTTCCCAGGATTCTGCCACCAGGCGTGTTACCATCAACATAACCACACCTGAGGGATATCTAATATTTTGTGCGTGGGTGAATAATCTCTTGCAAAGGTACAATTTTCACCTGGTGACTCATTTCACCATGGCAAGCCAAAGCATAAGTGATGACTCCGTTGGAACATCAAGAACCTCAAATATCCTTCATTAAATAGAATAAAATTTGAGGATACACACACCTCATGCAGATATATACACCTTACACGTGTGGCCGCTGAAGACATAGAGACTGGAATACCCAATGAGTTTTGAGAAGGTGTAAGAAAGAAATCCATCTATATTACTGACATAAAGAAGGGGACTTCATGCACACGTATCTATAAGACAGGAGATGCAACGATTCTGTGTTCGAGGGTGTAGAGCGTCTGTCTGTGGGTGACCGTGGCATAGAGAGGGGTTGGGGGCCGGTGAGCTAAGACACAGTTGGCCACAGTCCGTCATGGAGGCAACATCTCTGACGCACCTGGTAAGTAGTGTGTTGTTGTTAAGTGATAGGACGCACTATGTGTTTATGGGCAGGTGTTACATAGTACTGACAGGTGTTTTGTGGGTTTGATAGGTGTTATACGGTGTTGTCAGTAGTTGTTTTGTGTTAATAAATGGTATGTGGTGTTGACAGGTGTTAAGCGGTGTTCATAGGTGTTATGTGGTGGATTTGGCAGATGTTATGGATTATTGATAGGTATTATGTTGTACTGACAGGTGTTATGGGTTGTTCAAAGATGTTCCGTGTTGTTAACAGGTGTTGTAAGGTGTTGCATAGTGTTTTGTGGTGTTGTGAAGTGTTGGGCATTGATAACCAACCTATTGTAGTGGTAGTTAGTATAAAATAATGTTGTGTAGATCTTGTACGCATAACCTAATGTCTTGTAGCTTAAGTTTATTTCCCTGTGGTAGATGTACTGTAGTGTTGTGTCGTGTGGTGGTATGTGTAGTTCTGTGTATTGTAATGTTTGTTAGTGTTAGGTGTAGTGGAATGTAATGTTTTATAGTGGACTTAATTATAGTGTTCTATGCTGTATTGTGTCTTAGTTCTCGGTGTGGTTTATTGTTAATTCCTATAGTGTTATATAATGTTATATTGATATATAGTACCTAACGTCACTACGTGCTTATCACCTACACACACTCAGGTAATCAACGGTAAGCACACTCTTTGGAGATTATGAAGGTATATTGGCCGCAATACCTATTTTTTATAATGGATATACATAGATAATATCAAGATATTGATTAGCTGTCATTCAGATGTAAGAATAAAGGGTTGTAATCAAGTAGAGGTAACATAACTGGACTACCTGGTGCCTAAGAGTCTATTTTAATGGCTTGCTGTACTGTATCGGGTACTAAAGTCACCTCTTATGATGTATGGTGAAATGTATTATGCAATGAAAATAATGGATTGTAGAGATAGTAGTATTGGGCGAGGAACTGTGTGTGTGTGTGTGTGTGGAGGAGAGTTTGTTCTTCGTTTGTCTGTACATTTAAATTATATATATTTTCGTAAAGTTAAGGGATATACTGAAATTATTGCTGTATCATATTTATACCTAAAATATTGGATATACAAAGGGCGTGCGTGTGTGGGTAGGGGTGTAGTAATTCGTGTACTATTTGTGAGAAACGGACGAACTGGAACATTATTAACATTCACTCACGCAACACGATTCAAACATAAAAACCTCTGCCAGTATTTAGTGGTGCTCTTTAATTAATTCAACCTAACCTAACCTTGCCTAGCCTGACCTAATTTAACCTAAACTAATTTAACCTAACCTAACCAAACCTAACTTAACCTACCCTAAAATAACCTAACCTACCGTAACATTAAAACTACCACTAACATCGCTTTATTAACAATAGGAATTTAAATGTTGAAAGTCAAGCATTAATATCACTGGAAAAAAAATTAGTCTGCTTGACCAAATTGATGAGCTTCATAAAACAATTGTTTATTAAAAGTTTCCACTACCGCGACACTGATCACATCAACTATTGTTTAACTAATTGTGTGAACAAGGAATTATTTTTTTCATTTATGTAAACATTTCATCCCTCACTTGTTATTATATCAGCACAAAGCTTTGCACTTGACCATTGGGGATAAATTTAGCATAATGTTTATATTAACATTTTTAAATAGATGTTAAAATTCTACGTATATCAGATGGAAATACATAAACATTGGGAAAATGGTTAAAAATGATAGCAAGACCACCACAATTTATTGATAATAACTGTTTCCATTTCCAGATTGTAAGTTTCGCGTCTCGTTGAAAAATTCAGCCTAAGTAAAGACTAAAACGGACTTCATTATTTATGCCTTTAGCATCTGAACTGAGTGAGGAGCTGCAGCCAGTATGGGGAACGACACGCTATTGGTCGACCACACGCATACTCAAACCTCTACACAAAAGATCAATTTCTTCATAGCGTGTAATACTGTAATACGAATAATTCCTTGACAAACATCACAAATATTCCATGACCAAATACAAATAAACCAAATTGTATGAGCAATGAGTAAATACAGGGGGGGAGGGTAACTCAGGCTGGCTTCGTTTAAATACTGTTTCTGTTAAAGTAAGATTCACGAGTTTACGCTATCAAAGTTTCTAAGTAATGGGCTATCAGATTCATGATTAATTGCAATGTTATCTAAGGCTTATAAAGAGAGGTAAACATAAACAGATTGGTCTTGACGTCACTTACATTGTTGTCATGATATTACAGTCGTCAACGCTCAAGTACCTTATTTTATTCTACATCTACTGAAACTCCCTTGGTGAGGACAATCTCTACACGATCACTCACTTCCCCCATCACTATTTATTCTTTCTGTCACATAAACATTCCGTCATTCATATGTCACCATGTTAACAATAAGCTTGGCTGTCTACACTACTGACACAAAATATGACACTATCAGGTCACTATATTAGGTGTCAACAGAAATAGCGCTTTATATAAGGATATTTACCTCCTTTGCTTGGAAATATGGGCGAGTTGTTAAATAAAGAGGTAGATACATGTTAATGATCATGTACAACGGCATACCAACACCAGGGCTGGCGATCACTTACGATACGAATTTCTAAACATAAGGCCTCTGGGATGACCCTCGCTCTCCAGTCAAGGCTTATGTCACTATTAGGTGGCCACTGAACTTTACTGTACCTGTAACTTGTATTCCTAAACAAAATATCTGATTTAGGTAATTCATATTGCCGGCAGCCCCTCCTGGCCACCATGGTTACCCTACGAGTGTTTCTCCTTCACGTGGTCACGACTGAGCAGGTCGACGCCTCACTCGCCCATCAGCTCGTGCGGAGGATGAGACAGTACTCTGGCCAAGGAGGCGACATGGATGAGCACAGCAGCGAGGATGTACAGAGTGATAATGGGGCCAAACACAGCGGGGTGGAGGTGCTGGTGAGCCAGGTGGCAGAGGAACACTTGAACGGGTGTTGCCTGATGGTGGCGACGGAAGGCCATCACCCTGACACCACTCGTCTCCTCAGGTGAGATCATTCATTATCCTAATAATTCATAATCTTGATAGCTTTCAGGGAACTAGTTATGTAGAGTTCCACCCATAGCTAGACATAACTGACAGACAGGAACATAAACACGCTTAGCCCCCCCCTCCAAACACACACTGTAATGATGATTTCCTCTGAAGTTTTTTCAAAGACGTGTACTGAGCTACACGATCAAATAAATTTCACAAGCGGGCATTTACACGAGATCGTATTTGTACCTATGTAAGGAATGTTTCATGGTGTGAGGAGATCTATTAAACACAGTAACTGTAGACGGATACAAAACTTGCTAAATAATATACTGCCGAGTCACAAAACACCGGTGTACTCAAAGCAAAACAATTAATTTACTAAGAATGATCATATAAACTTTCCAATCTCAGGGAAAGTACATTTCTATGAGCAGTGTTCTTGTACACTTACTAAGGCGTAAGCCGTCATGACAGTAAAAGGTTAACAAAAGCATTATAATATCCCTCTTGGAACACCCAGAATTTCATCAAATACCGCGGGAATTACATTAAATTACGTTTATTTTAGTATTTATAACCAATTTTTTATGATGGCCTTTTTTTTTTTAGATAATAACATCATGTTTTTGTTTAGAAATTCTGTAAAATTTGGTGCGATATAAAATTGTTTCACACAACTGAATATTCCCGTCAGTGTTACCAGGTCCAACGTACCATAAAAACAATGTTGCCAGACCCTGTGCAAAATAATAATGTACTCTGTTCTAGTGTATCATGACAGTGCCGTCAGGTCCAGTATATCATAACAGTGTTGCCAGGTCCAGTTTATCATAACAGTGTTGCCAGGTCCAGTATATCATAACAGTGTTGCCAGGTCCAGTATATCATAACAGTGATGCCAGGTCTAGTGTACCATAACAATGTTGCCAGGTCCAATATATCATAACAATGTTGCCAGGTCCAGTGTATCATAACAGTGTTGCCAGGTCCAGTTTATCATAACAGTATTGCCAGGTCTAGTGTACCAAACAATTGCCAGATTCGGTGAGTATAAGTAATATTAAACAGAGGAAAAATAAAACACTCTCACCACTACTGTATACCTCCCTAACCTAACCTAACCTAACCTAATCTAACTCCCTCTGTAGAATTAGGGTGTTTAATCATAGTTGATCCGATATTAGTATAGCTAGATCTAAAAACTAATTAACCTGGTCATCTGTACCTATTGATCATCTCTAGTTTCTTAATGATGTTTCAGTCTCGTAAAATCTTTCCTCACACTCACAGGACGCTGGCTAAAACAGGTTATACTAGTGTGTTAGTGGACGCTGATCTGGCTATGGCGTCCACTAGCTCAAAGAATGACGCCCTCCTTCACCAACTGAGAGACTGGGAACATAAAATTTCTTGCTGCGCCCTTGTTCTGTACCTGAACGATAACTCCTCCAGCACCGTCGCCTTCAGGTTAGTCTTGTCTGTTATTGTTATCGCCATGTACAATCATCAACATCACCACCTCTTTCACCACCATTACTGCTATTATTTTTAGCTGTCAGGTGAGTGTCCACAACAGTGTTACGAGCTTTTGTTCCCGAGCTGGACACCTTACCAGGAACCGGGAGTTTTGTTTACTTACATTTCACCTCATGTTTAGCCTATTGCTCCTGCATTATTCAGTCTCACTCAGGTATTCTGTATCACTATAGGAGAGTAGTAGCAAACGCAATGTTGGAATGCACAATATATTGACAAGAAACACCAACAACCAGCAATAATCAAACATTAACAATCGCCACACTCATACAACAGTTATATAAATATATAACAATACCCAAACAATCACTCTAATCCTACCACATAGAAATGTACATAAATATTATAAATTTACCTTGCATCCTAAGCCACTATCAACCACAACCGCCGACCACCAGCTCCACACCCTCGTCCGTCCTGGAATGCTCAGCCCTCCTCCCTGGTGCACCGCTTCATTACAACTCCGTTCGAGATCTGAACAACACAGATACGGAGCTCCGGAGAGCCTAACCATGAGCCCAAGCTATGGGCCATCCAATGTATCCATGATCCATAACTCGAGGTTCGGAACATCGAGTCGGGAGATCGAGTAATAGTGGTCGTGCAGCAGCCAAACACGGGTCGATGGTCAGGTACTAGTCGGGTCCTCAAGCATATTCTATATCAAGCTTCGTAATAATACTCATTACCTCCCCCTTAGTAAGTACAGTATTGCCACTATATCTTAGATGAGTATTACCATGAGAACCATTCCACAGGTGAGTAATACTATTGGAACCATTCCCCAGATGAGTGTTACCATTAGAACCATTCTCCAGGTGAGTATTATCATTAGCACTATTCCCCAGGTATGTATCACCACGAACGCCACAACTTCAGGTATCACCATCACCATTACGGTTGCTGACATAATTACTTAAACGGTAAATAAGTAATTGCACCTCCGACCAGAACTACCTGAACACATGAGACATCTACCTGTTAAAAATATATGTAAATACCTCGTGAATGACTCAGAATAGCAACGTAAATATATACACAATTAGGTAAATAAGAGTTATATTCTGACGACCAGGTATTGTCTTAGGCGTCCAGGAAATATTGTCAGTAGGTGTACAGTAATATGTGAAAATTTTCTTTAAAAATCCTTGAAATATGTCACTACAGACCGTCAACTTTTTAACAGCATCGTAGATAAGTATTCTAGGAAGTATGAATCCTGAAGTGAGTTGCAGTATGGAGTTCCTGAATTTACCTGTTGGCTTTATTGATCTCTTGAAATAATAAACATGTGCTAGACCAGGGGTTCTCAACCAGGGGGGAATTCCCCCCAGGGAGGGGAATTCAGGTTTTCGGGGGAATGTATATGTACTAATATGGAAAAATAAAGGATTTTCAGTATTATACGCATATTATTTGGAATGCACTTTTTAAGGCAGACAATCTTGGAAAGGAGGGGGGGAATGACATTCTGACATATGGTGAAAGGGGTGCATGGGGCAAACAAGGTTTGAGAACCACTGCGCTAGACAATTGCAGTCAAGGTTATCAGGGAGGAGAGTTTTACTTAACTTTTGATTTTGTTAATGATACTACTACCACTACTACTAATAATAATAATAGTAATAATAATTAATAATCATAACATTACCTTTCATACAGAAGTCAGACACAATCCACATTATGAACAAAACACAAAGGAAAAAGCTTATCAAATATTACAGAAATAACTCGTAGTAATGAGGGAGAAAGTACGTATTAAAACTACAACAAAAACACGAAGTCCAAAGTATAAACACAGTAAATATTCCTTATGTGTTTGTTGTACAATAAAGGAATATAAGAGTCGCTGTGATAAAATATGAAAGCAGCTATATTAATTAATCAAATATTTTTCCAAGTTCACAAAGGAAAG
This sequence comes from Homarus americanus, assembly GCF_018991925.1. Lineage (NCBI taxonomy): Eukaryota > Metazoa > Arthropoda > Malacostraca > Decapoda > Nephropidae > Homarus > Homarus americanus. The sequence goes on from NW_024755865.1 coordinate 570,336, forward strand.
AATACAGTGAGCTTGAGTCAACATTTTGAATTATATTTTTATTTCTGTTTCAAAATATCACATTAGATTTTCAGTTTCGATTTGATTTTGAATTTTCTATACGTGTAGATATTTCTTCCTTTTCTTATGGTTGAAAATAATAATAATAATAATAATAATAATAATAATAATAATAATAATAATAATAATAATAATAATAATAATAATAATAATAATAATAATAATAATAATAATAATAATAATAATAATAATAATAATAATAATACAGAGAAGGTGTTTGTATCTGGGTAACTGTGAAAGAGGTCCTGATCTTTTAGTTTATCTGTTCTTTGTTTATTTGGTTTTATTTTTGTTCAGGTTCCTGCAGGCTGTGGGGGTGTGGCGTTGGCCTGAGACGAGGGTGCTGGTGGTGGGACCCGAGTCTAGAGTACAGCTCCTCCTACGTCACGAGTCTCTGAGGAACACCATCCACATCCTCTACTTCGTCCCAACGCCTCTAACTTCTGACACCAAACCATTAGTCACTGACGTTGAAGGTGATGACGCAGGTGATAACTATAATAACACAGGTAAGTTCTCCGAGTCACTATCACCTGAATGGCTAATGCTGATCAGCCAGCTTTGACGATGGTATTGTGTTTTGCATATTTCTCAAGTAACTCTCTCCGGCAGCCTCCACGGTGTACATATATGAGCGTTGTCTCTACTGCCGTGACGGGTCGCCTGATGTGGTGCCCCTGGGATTGTGGGACAGTCACAGAGGTTACCATAACACCGTCCATCTCTTTAAAAGTTAGTGTCGGTAATCGTGTGATACATGATCTGATTCTCGGTGATGTTGTAATAGAAAAGGTAAATAGTTATTCCAAAACTTACGGTCAATAGTCCTCTGGTTTATAAACTTTTATATAATTCGGTACAGGTAAGCTACAGTAAATATTCCACTATTGGTAAAAAAAAATAAAAAAATAAATCATTATAGGTCGTCAAGAACAGAAGTAAATTATATCTCCTAACTGTAGCACTGAGGGAAGTAGTGGCCGACGTTGTTGCAAGTAAAACTATTTTCTTCGTTAGTGGTCCGGAGTTCCATATACTCATACAGTACATCCGGTAATAGTGAAAAGTGTTGCCGTTTTCCAGATCCGTTTGCGGACATGGGTGGCCACAAGCTGCGAGTGGTGGGTTTGTCGTTCTTCCCGTTCATCAAGTATGACCGTGAAGGACCTGAGGCTGGATCGACTGTCACCCCCCACGACTGTCTCGACCACCGGATGCTTCAGGAAATGTCAGAACGACTAAACTTTACGTACGAATAAAATTTTGTTTCGTTTGTTTCCATTACATAGTTTCAGTCGCCTGTCACCATTATCTCGATGACTAAACGGATTACTCAGTACGACTTTCATTCTTGCACGACTAAACTGACTTTAAAAATTTTCGTTGTTGCTTGATAGTACGACCTAACATCTTAAGTGACTTGCATTACTACCGCATGACTCGAGTATCGTCTATTTTGCCCCTGCCAGCTGTCAGAACTATCCTACAACCTACTTGCAAAATACTCTATTATCGATTCTCAATTTCATTCAAGACAGACACTAAAACACTACTTAATACAGCGGAAACTCAATTTATAATGACAATAATAATTCATATCATTGTACCCTAAATAAATTATGTATAATACTACTTTTATATTACATATTCATAGCACACGTTACAACTTTTCTTCAAGACGAGATCTTTTAAAACTTAATCGTTTACTAACCTTCCTATCAGCTTATCTTGTTCACCTGGTGATTCTCTTCAAGTTAAGAGTACATGTAACCATAAAAAGATGTTAAGTTCCAATGGTTAATGACTTTTGCGAGTCTCTCTCTCTGTATATTGGTAGATGGATAAATAAGAATAAATAGTAAGTAAAAATAGTGATACTGAGAGGACTTAGTTGAGGTTTGCAGTGTCCAGTGTACTGTAGCTGACATAAGTCCCCTTTATCTTTGTCAACTATCATATCGTAATGCATACACCTGAGCAGATTATTTTCCATAAATCTTACCATGTATCACCATCCACGAGGTACTTAAAATTTCCCTTTCAACTTTGAGGCATTGACAAAAAAAATCTTTCAGTTGTTTTCGATGAATATTTGGTGAATTTCATTGGCAATAAAAAAGTAAATCGATTTTGAATAACAGTAGAGGAAATATTTTTACTCTTATCCAATAAAATGCTCTGGATAACGGAGTGTTGCCATATTTGAAGGCAACAGCCAATATGAATCTTTGGGTCAACTAGCCACGACATCGATAGCGTGTACAGTAAATCTCCCGATGGTACACGAACGACTGCACGAGTAAGAGAAATGAACTTGTAGAATATAAAACCACTGTTGCCCCAAAAAATTTCTCGGCTTCTAGACTAAGCGGTGGATAGGGATGGTCAGGAATAGTCAAAAGAAGGAATAAATAAAAACTAAAAAAATCTGGAATTACCTGTATATACAAAACATGAAATGACATAAACAACAATTAAGGTGTTTCAGATTTGAGGTCCGTTTGCCGGTGGACGACCAATGGGGAACGCTGGATAGTAACGGATCCTGGACGGGGATGGTGGGCACACTGGCTATGGAGAAGGCCGACATATCCTCCTGTCTCTTCAGTTCGCAGGCCAGGAATAAAGTCATTCGCTTCACCAGGACCTACGCCCCCGAGCCCTTGGTGATAGTGACTCATAAGCCACTACCTCTACCGCAGTACCTAGCTGTGATCAAGCCTTTCAAACGTATTACATCTGCCTGTCTGTACACCTGCACTCTAGTAGTCTGTCTGGCCTTTATCTATCTTTTTAATTATTTCCTCATTTATCAGTCTATTTAATGACTATATACACCATCACTATAGGCCTACTTAATAACTGCATTTATACCATCACTGTACTCTATAACTGTATTCACACCTTAACTATACTGTACATCATAACTGTATTTTACACCTAAACAGCCTCACACCATTCTTATAAAATATTCATACCTCAAATAATGCATAAATCAACATGGCTTCGAGTGAATAATGAATTAACCTCACACAATGAATGCAGTGACATAACACACCTGGGGGCACGTCAGTGTTTGGTTACCATTTGATTACCTGTGTACCCAACGTCGCGTGCCATAGGTGTTCTTGCCGCCGTGTACTCTATGTTTTTGTAAGTGATCATGAAAAAAAACACTAATTATTTTCGGTCACTTGAATATTAGATCACTGAGCGTATTGTCACTTGATGATTAAACACCTTTACGCTACCTGGGGGGTTAGGTTAGGTTAGGTTTGGTTAGCATCAGGGTGGTTAATACTTAAGTGAAAATCAATTAACATCTCTCATTATTACCATTACCACTACCATCATCTCTCTCGCTACCACTATCATCATTTCTCCTTATCACTATCATCAACACTATTATCATTCCTTATCACTATTATTATCTTGCTTTATCACTATCACTCCTTATCACTATCACTACCATACCTTATCACTATCATTCCTTATTACTATCATCCGTTATCACTATCACGCCTTATCACTATCACGCCTTATCACAATCACGCCTTATCACTATCACTCCTTATCACTATTCTCATCATATCTCACAGCGCTGGTATGGTTAACATTGATGGTAGCGTGTAGTGTGGCTGGGATGTTCTTCTGGCTCCTCCAACAAGGAACATCACATCATATTAAAAAGCTCCACAATTTCAACCTCGTCGAGTCTGTCTACCAAACCATCGGTATCCTTCTGGAGCAAACACCCTTCAGACATCCCAGCAGCTTGAATGGGCGTGTAAGTTAATGTTGTGTTCGGATCATCTGTATTATATAGTAGTTAGCTGTTGGCTATACGAAGAATTAAATTTGTGTTGGTTTTAGGGGTGGGAGGATTTTTGGTAAGAGTTTTAGTAATGGTGGTAGTAGTAGTAGAACTAAAAACATATACTGTATATAAAAATCTGCCCGTGTAAATTTTCGGGAAAGAGGGTTACCGGTACTCAAAATATTCACTTTAATGGATTATAAACTTTAAGTGTTTTAATATATTTTACCATGTTTGAAATAATTAACTGTTAATGGGGATATATTCTAACTACTGTACACAAACACTGGCTCTATGTTTCACCCCCCCCCCCCCTAAGATGTGGGTGGTGTGGTGGAGTATGTTCAGCCTGATCCTCGTCACCATGTATCGTTCGTCTCTTGTGGCCAACCTGACGGCACCGGAGATAGGTGTACCGGTCAACACCATCAAGCAGCTCTTACAACAAGACGGGTGGACGTGGGGGATAGAACCTGGTTATGGCTTGGGTTGGAATTTCCTCAAGTTCAGCAACAACACCGATGTAAAACGAGTGTTTGCCAGGCTCGAGGTAACCTGTTTTAGGTAGTAGTTATGTGACTATTAAATTATATGAAAAGGTTTTGATGACAGATGGACTTATATCTTGCCTTAGAAGAATGTGAATGTATATTTAAATTTAAGTAGATGAGTTTGTTTATATTTCTACATCTAGGTAATTGTATGCTTATCCTTCCATTTATTGATATTTTGTTATTTCTTTGTTGTCATTAAGATGTGAAAAAAAAATTAATAGTCAGACTTGAGAAAGATAAAAATTTCCCACTTTTGACAGCCCTAATGCGGGTACAGTAGAGGATATGTCATCCCCAAAAGATCTTGCACTTTATCTTTGACAGACGTAGTTTAGGTGTTAAGGGAAGTATGTACTTTAGTGACATGTATCGTGACTCATATCTGACACTAACGGCGCAGGTGTTGGAGGCTGACGAGCAGATACGCCGGATGATGGAGGGTCGTCATGCCTTCTTCACCTGGAAGAACTACGCCAAGACGCTTATCTCTGCCAAGTACACGGATGATTTTGGCTACTCTCCTCTGTATGTTAGTCTTAACGGGTTTACTCCTGGCGGCTGTGGCTGGGGGTGTAGGTGAGTCACTGTCGTGTCTGAGTCATAGATAAGCCACCCTGTCATGTCTTGAGTCAAAGATGAGTCACCCTGTAGTGTCTAAGTCATAGTTGAGTCACCCTGTAGTGTTTAATTCATAGTTGAGTTACCCTGTAGTATCTAAGTCATAATTGAGTCACCCTGTCGTGTCTAAGTCATAGTTGAGTCACCCTTTTGTGTGTAGGTCGAAAGTAAGTCACCTTAGCTATCTGACTGGTGGTTGCAACTGGGAATCATACAGACAAGGGCAAGAAGCCAAGGGTGTATCCCAACTACCCACCATTGTAATTTATGAACTGCCATAAATATTTTCAGTTCCCCCCCCCCCAAAAAAAAAATCTGACTATACACAACGGAATAACAATTCAAGTCATTATCTGTGAAAAAGACACACAAACAAATTTACATATTATTTTTTCTTGTCTTTTGTAACGTTGCAGGATAGGGGCGCCCTTCTTACGGTCATTGGACACCCTGATGCATCGCCTCCTACAGAACAGGCTGGTACACGTCTGGCTACAGGACCTGTTCTTAGTTACAGCCCTGGAAGCTAGGAGAAGCGGGTCAAACACGCCTTCCTCCTCCGTGGGTTTTCGATCAGATACCTTTAAGGGGGGCAAACACTTTATACGAGCAGTTCACATGTTTATGTACAATCGCCTGCACTAATACCTCGTACAGTGGTTGGCGCGTTTTGTGAGATGTGGCAGTTCTGTGGAATGCCTATGAAGCATTATTAATCTGCCTACTATTTTGAGGTTCCTCGAGCCATTCCGAGACTTTTAATAGGATGTAAACAAACACAGAGTTGCCACATCTCACAGGTATAAGTGCAGGCGACTGTGCCATTTTATATTTAGTTTTAGCCTTTTAAGCTATCAGGGTTACACGACCACGGTCCATAAGTCTCATTTCCTTCTCTCAACCCGTAAACGAGTATGCCGATATCAGTAGCTGTTGCATTTATGTGAACAAACTACTTCTTCCCTTCTATGGGATTGAAAATTTACACCGGAGTTGATAGACAGGGTTATTTTTACCTGAAGGATAGACGAGCTATTATCATTTACCTGCCCATTCACAAAAACTCACTTGACTCTCTTAAACATCACGAAACCACGTTGAAAATAACAAGAAAACCATATTGTAATTAACACGAAAACCACGTTGGAAATATCACCAACAACACGATGAAAAATAACACACAACCACAATGGAAATATAACACGTAAACCACGATGAAAATAACACAAAAACCACATTGCAAATAACACAAGAAACATGCAGTAAATAACACCAAAAAATATGCTGAAAATTAACTTTTTATATCCTCTTGGTATTGCGGCACTAAAACACAAGAGGTAATCGCCAGAGACCATCTAAATTTCCCAAGTTTTCTGAGTGGGAGGCCGTTCATCTTCCCGCCCATTCAGATTTTTTTTCCTTCCCGTTCATTCTAAAACGAATTGGTAGCCGTGGTAGTGGTAACCCGGTAATAGCAGAACACAGTGAAAGGAATGTTTGCTGGGTGTTTTCCTGCTGGCTATATGTGTGTATTTTAAGAATGAATAATGATCACATCCACCTGTAAGAACACCTTTGATATTTTATTTTCAAGTAGAGGTAATTTATGTACTTTGGTGTTTATGTGTAGTAGTAGTAGTAGTAGAATTATTATTATTATTATTAGTAGTAGTAGTAGTAGTAGTAGTAGTAGTAGTAAAATTAGTAGTAGTAGTAGTAGTAGCTATAGGGGGAGGATGGAGGCCATTTGATAATACTATGCTTTAAAAAAAGTAGTAGTAGTAGTAGTAGTGGCGTGGCGTGGGTGTCGTGGAACATCCTCCCTGATCTAAAGGGTTATTGGTGGGGATATACTCGCTGTGTGGGAGCGGGAATTTATCCCTTACGGCATAAATTGTAAATATTCCGTGTGTTCACCGGCGATCACCAAGCGAGTGGTGACCTGGCGGCGCTGGGTCGGTGGAATAATGCGAAGCTCGGAGCCAAGGTCAGTGTCGATACGCCTACTTTGACAGGGGTTGTCTCGAGACTTTCGCCCCTATGGGGCCGAGAGTGCTCCCATGCGGTCGCCTCCCCACCATAGTAACGGACACTTCATGTAGGGCCACGACGAACCAATTGAGTATATATAACTGATATTACACCAGTGAGACCATATAAATAGTGGTTATTTGTGCCAAGGATATATATAAACAAGTGCTTGGTGTGACAAATTCTTGTCCATAGTGTATCATTCTGACGTATGGATGGTCGCCCTTGGGGGGGGGGGTGGTAGCCTACACACCCACGCGCGCACGTATGCCCCTACTACCTGGACACAGCAGTCCAGCCTGTCACCTCTCCGCCCTTCCCTCATAAGAACCAGTATTATCTTGTGCCTGGGACTAAATCAGATGCTCGGAGGCGGACGTAACTGTCGCGCAAGGCGCTGTTCACTATGCCTGGTAACAATCATTGCTGCATCTGTGCTAACCCGAACCAAAACTGCACAAATTGTGTTTGTGCGAGAAACAACCGACCATGTGTGGATTGCAAGAAGCGAGACTAATGTCGGAACCCACGTCGCAGGGGGCCGACACAGGTGGCCACAGTGGATATCGCCGGGACCCAACCACCAGATGATATCCGAAATGATAGCAGTGAGTCTACTCAACCCGAAAATGTAGTACTAATAAATGCTGCTCCCTTAGTAGTAGATGTCCACGAGGAGAATGAGAGACAGCCACCTCAGTGGAATGGCATGGCGATGGAAAACGCAGACATATGGGTCAAAGAAACCTATTCAGAAATTGTCAAGTGGTCGCCCGCCAACTTATTTGAACCACCCAAGTGTGCGGCCACCAAAAAAATGATTCGGGAGATGACTCGCCTCATGACTGATTATACTCAGGACCGCTTCCTCGCCCCCTTAGCTCTTCAAATACTGGCAATAATACTACATCTATTTTGTCAGAGAACACACACAAAGACTAAGCACAAAGAATATGTGGCAGCAATGAAGAGAAGATTGGCAATGTGGCAGACTGGGGCCCTTGATGACCTCCTATGTGAAGCAAGAACACTGCAGGAGAGACTAAAAATTACGGGTGAAGGAAAGCAAAACACCGATGACGTGGCAAGAAAATTTGGAAATAAAATGCGCGTGGGGAAAGTGTCTCTGGCGGTAAGATCTCTCACAGAGGAATCCTCCGGTGGGGTGATGCCAATAAACAGAGAGACATTAAAACTACTGAAAGAGAAACATCCCCCTGCAAGCGACGAAGAAGGCATCAGGTTCGAGGGTGTCTATACCCCACCAAACGCTGTCCTGTTCGAGAAAATAACAGGAGAGATGGTGTGGAAAAAGGCACTGAAGACTCGAGGAGGAGTTGGCCCTTCAGGTCTGGATGCAAACGGTTGGAGAGTCATCCTCAGCACAAACAAGTTTGGCCCTGTAGCAAGTAATCTCTGCACTGCCATCGCCGCCCTTGCAAGAAAGCTTGCATCCTCTTGCTGCCATCACCTCCAGGCCCTGACGGCCTGCCGCCTTATTCCTCTGTAAAAGAAACCAGGATGTAGGCCTATAGGGGTGGGGGAAGTGCTGGGGCGGATCATCGGAAAATGCATAATGGAGGTGGTAAAGGATGATGTCAGGGCAGCAGCAGGGAACCTACAAGTGTGTGCTGGCCACCAGGCTGGCGGGGAGGCCGCCATTCACGCCATGAGATTGATATTTGAGCAGCGTGATTGTGAGGCCGTTCTCCTGGTGGATGCTTCAAATACATTCAACATACTTAACCGCAAGGCTGCACTGCACAACATCAAGATCAAGTGTCCAAGCTTTGCAATGTATGTTGAAAATTCGTATAGGAATCCATCAGACCTCTATATAGTAAACAACAAGGCTCTAAGAGGTGATACCATCTTACAGTCAACCGAGGGAACAACACAAGGGGACCCTGTTGCAATGGCAATGTATGCAATTGGCCTATCAGTGCTCCAACGAGAAATAAAATTTGAAACAACGGGTGTCAAACAAGTGGCATATGCTGATGACCTCACAGGAGCAGGAAAAGTGGAGGGCATCAAAAAGTGGTGGGACTTGGTAACATCGCGAGGTCCACAATTAGGGTACCACCCAAACGCCAGCAAGTCCTTCCTCATCGTGAAGCCAGAACATTACGAATGGGCATTGGAGGTTTTTGGCGGAAGTGAGGTCAAAATAACTAAGGGCGGCCAAAGACATCTAGGCGCAGTAATTGGCACTGCGGACTTCAAGACCAAGTACGTAGCAGGAAAGGTGAATGAGTGGGTTAGTGAAATCCAAGCTCCGTCTGAGATTGCTAACACAGAGCCACATGCGACCTTTGCTGCATTCACCCATGGAGTCAAGCATCATTGGGACTACCTGATGAGTACTATCCCTGATATCGGATCCCTCCTCCACCCTCTGGAAGAAGTTATCAGTGTCAATTTCATTCCTAAATTAGTGAAACACCCTGACTTAACCCCAGCAGAAAGAGCACTTCTTGCACTTCCATCAAGACTGGGAGGGATGGGACTAACAAATCCAGAGGAGATTGCTGCCACTGAACATCAAAATTCACTTAAGCTCACGGCAGCCCTCACGGACCACATAATAGCCCAGACTGCAACAGGGGAAGTGGATACCAGTGAAGTAAATAAGATTCGTAGGTCCATTACGACAGATCGACAGCACTGCCAAAATGATAAGTTGCAGCAACTGTTGCTGCAGGTACCAGAAAATTTGAAAAAAAAAGTAGCTATAGCGCCTCGAACTGGTTAACTACGTTACCGATAAGGGCAAATGGTTTCAGTCTTAGTAAACAAGAATTTACAGATGCCATTGCTCTAATGTACGGTCGGCCAGTAGAAGGTTTGCCCTCCCAATGCGTGTGTGGCTCTTCCTATGATAGCGATCACGCCATGGTGTGCAAGAAGGGGGGCTTCATACACATGAGGCATAACGAGGTAAGGGACCTCACAGCAAATATGTTGAAGGAAATCTGCAGGAATGTCATGGTAGAACCGACCCTCCTTCCATTGGATGGTGAGATCTTCCAACACAGGACTTCAAACACATCTAACGAAGCCCGTGTGGACGTCAGTGCTCGAGGATTCTGGACACGGGGACAGCGAGCTTTCTTCGACATCAGGATTTTTGATCCCATGGCCGCATGTCACTGTAACCTTGCTCTCGATGCTGCACATAGGAGGAACGAGAACGACAAGAGAAGGGCATATGGGGAGAGAATTCAAAACGTTGATCAAGGCAGCTTCACTCCTCTAGTGTTCACAAACTCTGGTGGGATGGAACCAAGAGCAAGATGTTTCTACGCCAGACTCGCGGAGGTGATCTCCGAACTGAAGCAGCAGCCCAGAAGTTATGTTACAGCCTGGATGAGATGTCGACTGTCTTTCTCTCTCCTTCGGTCGGCTTTGCTCTGCCTCAGGGGAACTAGAGCTTCTGCCCCAACTCCGACAACTGCTGCAGATATTGACTATGAGGCTAGTGTCACTGAATGCCGCATAGATCTGCGGCTCAACTAATTTAACACATATAGGATAGCTACATATGTATTAGGATATTTAATATTAAGGTAATTAAATGGTGGCGAAGGTGTGGCTATTGGGGGAGGCTGGAGGCCACGTTAATAAAAAAAAAAAAAAAAATAAAGTAGTAGTGGTAGTAGTAGTAGTAGTAGTAAATTCCCAATTCTCTTCCACAGGTGACTTCAAGGGACGTGGTGCTAAAGCTGTATCACCTGCAGAGCGCCTTCTACCTGTACTTCTTGGGGCTCAGTTTTGCCCTTCTCACCTTCATCCTAGAATTTCGACCTCTCATACGACATCACATAACCACCTACTGCCAGCGATGATGGCTTAACTGCTCTGTGTGAACGATGGAGGGTGTAAAACTGTGCTCTCTCTCTCTCTCTCGTTTTTACCATGCATTAAGTAGTAGTGTCAACAACAGAGCTCATCGAATGTACAGTTAATAACGATGTGTTGTTATCATGCTCTTAAAATTGTGCAAATTAGTCGAGTGTAAAAATAAACGTAACCCATTGTTACGAGTTGGGGATTTAGAATATAGTTAAAAGTCTACCCAGATCCCAACAGGCAACAACAACAAAAAAACAAAGACAATCGGACTATAAAAGGGTAGACAAAGGATGCGAGTTTTTGTTGGGTATAATAAAGTACCATAAATTCCTTAACAAAATATTCAGCTTTCTATAAATTACCCTTAACCATGCTTAACCTAAACATTAACAGTATATACATATTTATACAACATACAATAATTTTGAAGCAAGTGGACGTGGGGGAGGCAATATAAGATTACAAATACTTAAGTGCGGAGCTGAGATGGCTGACGAGTAAGGCTGAGTATTGTAGAAGACTGTAGGTAGTCACTGTGCCGTAGGTTTCCAGAATAGGTGATCCTGTGGTCACTTCCCAGAGTGAACTGAACTCTCCTCGAACTCGAGCTGACAAAGAAGACTTGGAGGAGGTGACGCAACAACCAGGATATGGAGAAGGGAAACCCGGGAGTGGTAACTAAGACGAGTCATACTCGTGTTTCGTCCCTAGATGGCGTTGCTCGTGGTGCTGGGTAGGTAGATCAAGACAATTGATGGCGGGGTTCGTAACACCCATATTTCTCCATTAAAGTGAAACCCAATACAAATCCCGTAATTAACTGGACTCTATGATGATGTTATTAGTGTGGTAGGCTCGCCAGAGGATTGTGTTTCACGTGTATTGGTTTATGTATGGTATTAGCATATATGCCAGATATGCTTTAGTGATGTTTGACTATTGATTCTGACGACCATTACACCGAGTTAAAATTCAAACGAAAAAAAAAATATCTCGTTTCTATGCATCGATCAATAGTCATACATGCAGATAGAATACGAGGAAATAACGTGTGGGTTATAATTACTGGGAAGAGGAGAGATAGAGATGAATAACCAAATTGTAAGAAAAACTAAGGAAAAATAAGAAAATAATTGAACACAAAAAGACAAGAAAAGGAACGAGAATAATATTTTTTTCATCCATATAGTATACATATATAACATTAATATGTATACTGTTATATATAAGATAATCATTCCATAGTAATTATACCAATGTAGTGATAAATGAAGCATATATATCTTATGACTATATTAAGTAATGTGTATAGACGAGTGAAGATAAAATTAACGTCCAGATGTTGTGATGAATAAAACCAAACCTTTTCCTGTAAACTTTCTTATCGGGAGTTCGTGTTATCTAGAGCGATAAAACTGTGTACTAATAATAAAGGAATATTTTATTATATTTCCTATTTTTTTTTTACGTCTCTGGGGCTGAAGAAAATGTCTAAATTCTCACAGATAATTATTTATGGTGTACAAACATATTATTGATGGAGCAAACTTATTGTCTGTTGTTTTTGGGTGGGTGAGAAGCGACACCAGCGCCTCTTGTGGCATATCACTTAGCTACTGAATATTTCCCTTGAATAGTACTAATAGTAGTAGTAGTAGTAGTAGTAGTATTGTTATTAGTATAAATAGAATTAGTATTCACATCAATATATCATCATCATCATCATCATCATCATCAAGCCCAAACACTGTGGGACTGAAGAACTCACAATAGTAAAAATAATAAAAATAAAGACACAGAAGTCTATTTTGATGTCAGTACACCGGAAAAAACTAGAGGCAGCTTGATTCACGAGGAGGGATGGCGTGATGGTGAGCCAGACAGTATCCCGAATAACTGACTGCCTCAACGACTTGACTCACAGATCGACTCAGTATAATTATTCACAAGGTGGTAGGAGGAGGGTGAAGTTAGTGGGGGGTTATAGAGGGACACACACACACACAATACGGCTCCCAGGGAGTGACGAGTGTTCCTCCTCGCTAGTCATGACACGGACCTGTGGGAGAGAGAGTGAGGCATTAGCATTGTGAGTATTGACGTCTTAATACACTAAATGTATAATAATTCAAAAATCAAATAATCATCACCAACTCGATAATCAATAGGTGGATGATGGGATCGTGTTATACAGGATAAATGGGGTTTAATAATCTATACAGTCAGGAGTGTTGTGACTCAGGTGTGTTTTGACTCAGGTGTGTTTTGACTCAGGTGTGTTTTGACTCAGGTGTGTTGTGACTCAGGTGTAATTTAACTCAGGTTTAATTTGACTCACCCAGGTGATTGATGACATAAATAATGTTCTCGCCATTCATCTGTGCAATTATCTCAGCCTGGCAGAGATCACACACGGTGCGGTAGGTAGTGCCGCTAAGCTCACACACGGGAGCAAAGAAGTTGGTGCTGCAGTCTTTGTCCAACACGGAGTCGTTGCAGTGTGGTACTAGGTTATGTAATACGGGCTGGCACTCTCCCGTATAATCCTTGAGAAGAGAGATCACAGAGGTTATGACAGAGTGATAGTGAGAAATTTAGTCATGCACTTTGTAAATCAGTTCCCTATTTGTACTGAACTTTGTTGGTATATCCATAACCTCTCCCTAACAGATCAACTACTGAGAATCGTTGGTGAAATTCAGTATTTTTCTCAATGACCAATTTCAATGATGTCTTTGGGAGGATAGAGGTAGTCTTGATAAGTTACAGACAAACCTACCCATCTATTTCTGAACATTCTGAATGATACCTCTGAACCACTCTGAATCATTCCACCTTCTGCACCTGAACAGCCGTGGATGATACAACTGAACAATCTTAGACGATACCAAGTACTATTTCTTTAAAACAGTCGAAGCAACTAATTATTTCCTAAATATTTCTGGCCGACACCACCTGACCTTTCCCGCACTCTTCTGGACACTACCACCTGTGCACTCACTACCACCTGTGCACTCAATACCACCTATGCACTCACTACCACCTGTACACTCACCTCTATTATCTGGTCGGAGGAGAGACAGTCTGCCCGGTGCAGCTCACACGGGTTGCTGTAGGTGATGTTGTCGGAGCCACACACGGGGTCCCACACCTCGTAGCACCCGAACTGGCAGTCGTCGCACTCTCCTTGATGATCCTGTGAGAGATAAAAACTGTAGTGAGGGGGGATTGAGGGAGGGCGGGAAGGAGGGAGGAAGATAGGTAGAGAGAGAGAGAGAGAGTGAAAGAAAGAGAGAGAGAAGGGGGAAGTGTAGTGGTGAGGGGGGCAACACTCGTATATATATATATATATATATATATATATATATATATATATATATATATATATATATATATATATATATATATATATATATATATATATATATATATCAGGGTGTCCCATAAATTTCCATACATAGGAAAAATAAATTTTATATGAAAATCCATTTTTATTTATATAATATGCTCTACATGACTACCATTCTGTTGAAAACACTCTTCAATGCGTGTCCTCCACTGCTGAAGAACACGTTCAAGCACAGCTGGAGTTATGCTTGTAATGGCATTGGTGATACGTTGTATGGAGACTTATGGGACACCTTGTATATATATATAACGGATGCATAATTTTCTTCAGTAAGACAGTGCAATAATGCTATGGGTACATGAATAAATATATCAGGTCAGCTAGAGTTTACAAGTGGTAGGCCGACAATGAGAGAGAAAGAACGTGAAGAGAGAGATAGAGGAGAAAGACGACAATGTGGAAGAAGAGTAAGTAGACGATAAGGGAAGGAGGAGGAGGAGGAGGAGGAGGAGGAGGAGGAAAAGGAGGAGGAGGAGTAGTAGTAGTAGGAGGAGGAGGAGGAGGAAAGGAAGAGATAGATGATAACTGCATGTGTTCTGGGTATCAAGTTCTATCTACAGGAGCGAACACAAACACCTGTAGAGTTTTCGAAGGCTCTATTTCCTGGATAAACAGAGATACACAAGGGAGGTGGCGCTCCTTACTCTGTCTGGGGGGTCAACTAGCCTTTCGGGCGACATGTGGTAAGTGATACATTAGCAGCTTCCATATGTCGCCAGGCACATTAATTAAGCGTGTGGGACATGGTAAATACATTGCCACACGCTGCTAGCTAGGCTGAATAAATAGTGTATATAAATGGAGCACATACATGATATACATATAGCATACATAATATACATACAATAACGGAAGCACGAAGAGAATGAGGAGGAAAAGATTGAGTGAGACAGGAGAAGGAAGCAGGAACTTACTATTTTAATGTCGGCATCACTGAGACAATCGGCCAGCTCCAGGTAGCAGAGGTTACTGTAGGTGAGGCCATCTGTCCCACACACGGGGTTCCACTCGTCTGTGCAGCCGTCATCACAGTCATCCTGGCTACTCGCTGGTAAGGGAGATCGTCACGTTGCCGTTTAGGCCCAAAAGAGATTGAGACTTGAGAGAAAACGTCACCTGCCTCTAACTTACCTAAACTTAGATTTTAGGAGGGAAATTCGAGTCTGATTCCGGTAGTTGGTAGCCAGAGAAAGAGGTGGAGGGAGGGAGGGAAGTATTGCTGGTACTTGCCATATGAACGACACCTGCCTAATCATTCTTACCTGATAAAAAAATCCCAGTAATTAATAAAGTTATAGATTAAATTTACGAACAAATTAAACTCATATATTTGAGTAATTTGTATCATTAATTAGATTTAGTGAGAAAAATAATCACCCGTGTAAAAAATAAATATAATTAAGCTAAAATGAATCAAAATTATGAAGAAATCTATTAAAATGTTTTCTCTAGAGTTTGAATTACACCAGACATGCCAAAAATACATTGTAGTAATTTGTCCTAAACCTAAAATAAACAAGAACAAATCTTAAATAAAAACCTAAACTAAAACCTAAAATATACCACAATAAAACTTAAAATAAACCCTAAAATAAATTCTTAAATAAATCCTAAATAATTCCTAAAATAAACCTAAAATAAACTAGAATAAATTCACTACAATTAAAACGAAAATAACAATTACTCATTAGCAGCATTACATCCTTCACACCCCCCAAAAAAAACATTATCAGTCAGGTCAGGTAAAAAAACAAATATCTCTACCTGGGATGACTTAACATAGGTGTGAAAAAAATGCCATTGGAAATAAAGACCTGCAATTTACACTCGGCTTACCTGTGCAATCCAACAATTTCTTTCATTTATTTGTGATTAAGGGAAAAATGTAGGTGTGAGTTTTACACTGATGGGAAGATTATCGTTCATGGTGAGGGGAGAGAAGGGGGTTGAGGGGAGAGAGGGGGAGAGAGGTGGTGGTGAGGGGGAGAAGAGAGGATGAGAGGGGAGGGGAGTAGAATGGATGGAAGGAGAGGGGAGTGGGAGAGAGGAGGGTTTCAGAGGGGAGGGGGATGGAATAAGCAAAATAGAGAAGGGAAGGGGAATGGAAGGAGGAAGAGAGAGGAGGGGAATGGAACGAGAAAGAGAGGGGATGGGAAGGGAATGGATAGAGTGAGCGAGAGGAGGAGGGGGGAGGAATGTATAAAGGAAGAGTGGAAGTAGGATTTAGAGTTAAAAAGAGAGATAAGTGGGAATAGGGAAGAGGAAACTAATGTGAGAGGGGATGAGAAGTGAGAGAGGAGAAGAGTGTGAGAGCGGAACAGACGAGGGGTCTGTTACAAGAAGTAAGTGGGATGGGAGAGGGGGAGGCAGGTGTAAGAGGGAATGAGAGGGAGTGAGAGGGTGCTAGAGGGAATGAGAGGGAGTGAGAGGGTGTTAGAGGGAATGGTGCACATACCAAGGAGGGCTGTAGAGAGCAGTAGGAGTATGGCAAACTTCATGGTGTTGTACTGAACACTCTCGCCCACTCTCACACCTTTTATATCTCCTTGCCCCGTCTTATCTGCCTACTTCTTCCTCCTCCCGCCTCCCCTTCCTCCCCTTTCCCCCTCCTCCTCCTCCTCCTCGTCTTCTCCTTTCTCTCCTCCTCCTCTTCCTCCTCCTCCCCCTTCGTCTTTCTCTCCTCCTCCCCTTCCCTTTCCTCCTCCTCTTCCTCCTAGACTCGCCTTTTCTTTCTCCCTCTCATTTTACCCTTCCATTCAATCTCTCTCTCCCCATCCCCTTTCCTACCTCCCATCCTTACCCTTCCTTCCCATATCCTCCTTCCTCCTATTCTTCACCCCTCCACCTCCACCCCCTCCCTCTTATCCTCTCCCTCGATGTCCACCCTCCTCCCTCCCATTCCCCCCTCCTCTCCTCCAACCTCCACCCCATCACCCTATCACCCCCCTCCCTTCTCTCCTCCCCTCCCATCTCCCACTTCACACCCTCAACCACCACAGAGCTAATTATACTACGATACTTGACCCAGATTTTCAAAGGTTTGCACGTACCAAGTTTCCTCGTAACTGGGGGTGTGAGAACGCATCTAACTGACTCACTTAAGCTACAGCAGCAAAGATGGTGGCCAAAAGTGTCGAAAATTGCAGCCGAGATTTTATCGTAACTAAATGCGTTGTCTTGTACACTGTTAAGGTGAAAAACTTTAAATGTGCGAAGTTTTGAGAATTCACACCCTCGCTGATCTCTCTTATAGAACTGAACTGTACGGAGATAAAGGAAAAGGACAAATTTATTCTTTAAGTTATAAATATAGTAAAAACAAAAATATTATATTAAAGGATGTTTGCGTATGATATGTTAATTTCAGTAGATTTATTTCGGTAATGTATGATGAATTTTAAGTAGTTACTGAATTGAATAAGGTTAGCAATCGACTCTGAATATGTCTGTCAATGCATTTACTTACACTTATTGAGCAGGTTTCTACATGGGATTATGTTTGTTCTAATAGACGATGAAAAGGGACTGAAAACCATGCCAGTTTAGTTATCGACATTCACCCCGACCACCGACATATAAAATAAGAGAAAACGTTAAAGAAATCCGTACGTTTTAAGGACAAACTATGATGAATCTCCCAACCAGAACCCTAACCTGACCTCTCATAACTTAACCTAATCTAACTTGATGTAACTTAACTTAATTTAACTTTATTTACTTAAATCTTACGAAAAATAACATAGAGCAGGTATTTTGAGCTCCACTGGTCTGACTCCTGTCTTCTGAAACAAGTTATATACAAAAGAATTACTTGAAAGATTACCTACTTCAGAGACCTTCCTGAGATGTTGGGTGATTGTGGCTGTGAAGAAACACATTTGATTCCTTCGGTTAAATTAATCCGAGTTCGTTTAATAAAATCCTATAATGAAAAACAGATTAAATGACATTGTAGGGAAGAGGGTGACAGGGGACAATTTGTAATAAGCTAACACCTATCATAATCTAACCCAACCTAACTTAACCCAACCTAACCTAACCTAAAGTTCAAGTCCACGCCCATCAGGGTTGATAAGGCAAGGTTAGGACCAATTAGGAATGGGGATGATTTATTCAGCTCACATTTACAGGAATCGTTTGTTATGTATCACCAAATTATTATATTTTTTTGCCTGGGATTGAAATTATTTTAATATTTCTCGTAACTAAATCACTAGATTTGTAATTATGACTGATGTGTTCCTTACAGACAGGTACACTGCTTCTTCCCCTTATGTTAGAGTGCCATAATACCATCACAGTTCAATCAGTTATACAAAGTAGTTACGAAATAAAATCTTGTACAAGTCAAGGGTCAAGATATAAGAGTTGGAGCAAATGAAACCTTAATATATGATAAAGTTGTTTTTAATTATTTATGTTTATCTACTAGAAGTGACAACCTTATCTACGGAAGGGACGTGTGTACTTAGTGGTGTCAACAGTTCGTGCTGTATAAAAAAAATTGCGTATCAGATTAGTTGCGTCAGCTGTCAAAGTGGCGGAGGTTCTCGCTTCACCCGACGGTTGCAGCGACAACACTGTCTTATCAGTGAGTGGTTCCCATAGTGTGAGCCAACAGCACTCTACCACCGAATACACCATACGCAACTTGATAGAAAAACAAAACTGGGAATCAAAACAGGATCTGGTACGAGAATCACATAGGGAAATTTCAAACTAAAATTACGTGTTTATTTAAGGTAAGTTAGATAAAGTTAGGTTTGGTTAAATTAAACTCGATTCATTTATTTTAGGTAAGATAGGTTAGATTAATTTTATGTAAATTAAGTTAAATTACACTAGGGAAGTTAGGTTAGACTGAATTAAGGTTAAACTTATTTAGGTCAGGCTAAGTAATGTTAGGTGTGATTGCTTTAAGCTATCTTAGGTCAACTTAGATTAGGTGCAAATGAGGTTAGATTAGGTTAAATTCCGAGAATAGAAATGAGGTACTTCTTCAATAATTAGTACTAAGCTCCCACACGCAGCTTTATTTAATGAATAGTAATATTATATAAACAATAATTATTCCTTTCGTCACATCCAAATTCGAAACAGCTGTCAGTGAAGAGTACGATAACGGTGTGTGTGTGTGTTGCCTCCCTTCACTAGGCTTCCATGGTGATAAGCCCGTCACCAGGACAAGTCTTGTAGTCTGTGAGAAAATTTCGGTGATTTTTCAATTTAGACATCTTGACTGCTCCCACAAGGCGGTTGCGTCGACTATAACAATGGCTTTCTGTTCCTGTCTCTCTATCTAACTAGCTTTCGTGATTTTTCTTTTTCCTCTATCTTCCTTTTCATCTCTCTCTCTCTCTCTCTCTCTCTCTATTGATCTATCTTTCTCACTTTCTCTACGTAGATTATTCATAGAAATTGTTGCTAAATTCTATGTTACGAGTAGGGGATTTATAATATAGTTAAAGGTCTACCCAGATCCCAACAGGCAACAACACAAAAAAACAAAGACAATCGGACTATAAAAGGGTAGACAAAGGATGCGAGTTTTCGTTGTGTATAATAAAGTACCATAAATTCCTTAACAAAACATTCAGCTATCTATAATTTACCCTTAACCATACTTAACCTAAACATTAACAGTATATACATATTAATACTACATAGGATAATTTGAAGCAAGTGGACGTGGGGGAGGCAATACAAGATTACAAATACTTAAGTGCGGAGCTGAGATGGCTGACGAGCAAGGCTGAGTATTGTAGAAGACGGTAGGTAGTCACTGTGCCGTAGGTTTCCAGGATAGGTGATCCTGTGGTCACTTCCCAGAGTGTACTGCTCTCTCCTCGAATTGGAGCTCACAAAGAAGACTTGGAGGAAGTGACGCAACAACCAGGATATGGAGAAGGGAAACCCCGGAGTGTTAACTAAGACGAGTCATACTCGTGTCTCGTCCCTAGATGGCGTTGCTCGTGGTGCTGGGTAGGTAGATCAGGACAATTGGTGGAGGGGTTCGTAACATCTAAAATTCCGAAGAAATATCCCACAAGAAAACATCTATAATTACAGGCTTAGTGTAACTCAGTCTTAAATGCAATAGTACCAAAAAAAATCATCTACATTATAAAATAGAACAAATTAGAAAACATGGATATTCTGAAAAGACAAAGAATTTATAAACAAAATAACCTCATCTAAATACTAGTCACGTAACTCACACCTGAATGGCATTACAATATCATTCTCATTATAGTCCATCAGTTGACAGGTAGAAGTTAGGTGACGACGGCAATATACATCATCAAGGGAAAGATTTAGTCAGGTCCATTTTATATTGATGAGGGATGAGAGACGTCACTAAACTCTCTATGAAGTTAAGGTAATCAACTGAATTTCACTACAATATTTACACCGCACATCAAACCCTTATTGTCTAGTTTGGGGTAAATATACTAATGTAAACAATATCTTGGGAGTATTTGATTTGTATACGAGTATTATTAAGCCGAATAATACAAGACTATTATTCGTAATGTAAATGAAAACATGTGAATATTTTCCTGGTTTATATAGAACATTATTAAACCAAACATCATTATAATTATAATTACTCGTAACATATTCCTCCAAAGACAAGTATATTTTCCTGTTCCTTTGATTACTAACAGCTTCTATGTTGTTAAGGTACTGCATACCTTTACACCAACCTGCTCGATTAATCACCAAAAATAATGATAAACTACAGGTAAATCTAACCATTCATGTGGACAATATATCACAAATACCTTCCTACGTTTTCCTTCAGCAGATTAATATTTTCAGGCCCCTGAGTCTCACGTGTCTGAAGGGATTTCCTCGAGCCGTCACCACTACCACCAGCACGACCTAACAAGACCACCTTGCTCTTCACCTCCACAAAATAGCCCGAAAGAATGACCAGGAACGGAAATCAATAACAAGGAGGAGGCAATAAGAGTATTAGAGAATTGATTTTAATCTGGTGATGGCGTGAGTGACAGCAGTTTGTTTATGTGGAAGGTGGTTGGTGTTTTGTTGTGGTGGTGGTGGATTGGGTGGGTTTGGGTGGGATGGGTGGGTTTTGGGTGGGATGGGTGGGTTTTGGGTGGGATGGGTGGGTTTGTGGTCTGTTTCATCTGTGTTTCCCTATTGGTGGTTATGCGAGTATTGGATTCTTGCTGTGTGTTTTCGTGTTTCTGTTTTTTGTATCTGTCTTCTCTGTCTGTCTGATTATTTGTTTGTTTGTGTGTGTGTCTCTCTGTCTCGTTCTTATCTATTCTATTCTCTTTCTCTTCTCGTCTCTGTGTCTCATCTATTCTCTTTGTGTGTAAAATTGCCTTTATCTCTCTGTTTGTTTGTGAGGTCAGTGAGAAGAATGTTGACGACACACACACACACACACATACACAGCTGTAGTAATATCACATACGTTTGACGCCAATAATCATATGTTACAAATTAGATTATAAGTAAACTTCAAGTACATAAGAACTAAAGACAACATTCAATTGATAAAAATAACACAACAGAGGCTAGAGACAACAAAAGATATACAGTATAGAAAAAAAATACTCAGTCATTAAGTTAAATGCATCAGCTGTAGAAACAAAACAATTAAATATTTCTTACTTTTGTTTTCATCTAAAGCTGTTGTACATAACGTAAATAACAAGAGTTCGTTTTATTACCAAGTTTTGTTTTTCTACTTTTTTCTTTTTTTGTGATGAAGAAATTTACTCGCGAGTTTCTTCAGGACTTATGGAATAGAGTGAGGCGATAAAAAGTACATCCATAAAGAACAATAGAGAGACCAACAGCAGTTCTCTATTTTTCAAGGGCTAAGACAACTTTTCTTCCAAGATTTCTTTGTCAGGGAGCGAGGAGACCACTTCTAGGTCATAGATATCCTGGGATTTTATATACTGCAAACATACACAGTCCTATACACTTGATTTAAAAAATATTAATATTCTTTCCATCGACTTTGATCTATTTATTAAGGAGATAATCCATAACACCTCACAAGTAAAGGTGAAGACAAGAGGTTAAAACATCAGAAGAACAAAGAAAACTAAAAAAATAAATGAAAAATACGATCTTATACCGAGAGAATGTGAGAGGCAAGTGAGAGAAAGTGAGGGAATGCGAGACTCACATAACTTGAATAGCTCTTAGAATTTCACGTTTTCCTCATTAAAGTTATTGGTGCGTGAGACCAGAGAGCCTTTATTATAGCACACAGTTTTCCTGGTCACCTTCTGCTCGTCACTTTCCCATCTTTTATGTTATTACTTATGTTAGGTTAGGTTAGGTTAGGTTAGTTGTTCCCTTACCCAAGATGTCTTAGTAATGAGAAACACGAGTATTAGGCATGAGGAATACGAGTCTTAGTCACGAGGAACACTAGGAATGATACAAGAGGGTTCGTGTGAGCGGGGTTTCAGGTGAGACTGCTCAGAAGGACTATCTCTTTCTATATATATAAATGTGGGGTCAAAACATGGGATTTATGGAAGACAAATACCTCAAATTTCCTCAATCGTAAATTTCATCTCAGCCGTTCTTCAGGAGGGCACTTTTCACAGGGGTCTTCAGGCAGGGGGTTTCAAATCCGCAGCTGATCATAGATTTCCTGTGATTTAAACTACCATATTCTATAAATGTATCCAAAAATATCCCATATATGGCTCAGAAATGCGACTCTTGTAGGGATAATGATTTTTAGAGCACAGATTTAAGTTCATTTGATTAATATCTTTCACATTTTCATTTTTCATTATCCTCCGAATGGAAATGGATCACCCATCACAGAGAAAAGTTTTTGATGTTAATCCTTCACACAGACGCTGGCTCAGTCAACACCTGCGGCTCCCTCACATAAGAATATATCTCGCCGCTTAATGAGAAGGAGGTGACCTCTTTTTATTATACGCTTCATCAGAGGTTATTCTCACCTAACAATCGGATTCTTCGCTACGAGAAAAAAACATATGGAATAGTGAAAATAAGACTCTCTGAATTACGTTCGTCATTGTAAGTTTCTAGGAACCTTGAACGTTTATCTTTACCCTTACCACCACTCCTGCGACTACCTCCCCCTCCCTTTACCACCCCCCTGCGACTACCTCTTCCCCTATCACCATCCACTCTAACACCACCTCCTTGTCCTTATCGTTCGGGAAGAGCAACTCACACCACATAAATCTTCAACCACTCACATGAAATCTCCTTACAATATTGTCTTCAAATCCTGTCTTTTCGTTTGTCATTCATGTCAAGCTTAAACCCCGTGTTGATAAAATTCTTGTACCATTTTCAGTTCTCTCTTCAAGCGATAACCACGTTAGGATTTTCCTCTCTCCTCACGTATCAACACTTCCCCTTGACCACTATTCTTCTCCTACATACAACACAATACAGTAACCTCTCAATGTATCTGACTCACTATTCCACCTGTAATACAAACAGCGGAGTTGATGAGTGATGAGGGGAAACACGGGAAATAACCAAATTTCTTTATTTCTTAACCTTTTGGGCTATACAGAGAAATAATCTTAGGTCCTTCTCGTGTTTCCCTCCCACCCATCAAATCCACTTGTTGTCGTGGATCGATCACATAAACAGCAGTGTCATGTGTGTATACTATTTGGAACAATATTCAGGGTTGTAGAATTCCTATTTTCTTTTACCATGAGTGTTTATGGGATATATTCTACGTTGTTATGGTTCTTATGGTATTCGTTCTACACCAAAATGGTTTTTCAAAGGTTTCTAATTTACTCCATTAAGGTTTTTTTACGACCACCATCTCACGCCATTGTGGTTTTTATGGTTCCTTCCATTCAGCGCCATAAGAGATTTTTTTTAAGACTTCTAATTTACACCATTATTGTTTTTTTATGGCGCTCTCCTTCATTGCCACCAGAGAGTTTTTTTTCATGGTCTCTAATCTACACTAACATGGTTTTTATGATTTCTATCCCACGTCACTTTTTTTTTTTATAAAGCCTTCCAGTCAGTGTCACCAGAAGGGGTTTTCGAAGACTTCTACTCTACACAATATTTTTTTTTTTGGGGGGGGGGGGGAAATTTAAAAAAACACTACAGTATATATTTTTTTACGCTTTTCAGTACCAACACATGAGGGGATTTTTTTTTAACATTTTCCATCCTGTGATACGATGGTTAAAATCGTACGCCACAGTGATCTATTTTTTTTCCCGTGTTCCTATTTCGTAGTTAATGGTCGCTAGAAAGTAGTCCTTAGGTCCCATAAGCTGGTTAATGCTGATGAGCACCTCTAGGAATCTTGGGGTCTTTACTAAATATGAATATACTGTATATAAGTTTGTTATCCACAGCTGATTATATTAAGTGCAGAGAGAGAGAGAGAGAGAGAGAGAGAGAGAGAGAGAGAGAGAGAGAGAGAGAGAGAACATACATAGAGCTTTATGACTCACAGGAGGTGAATCCCAAACACTTGTTTAAAAAGCAATTACAGGGAGTGGCTAGAGGGGCATAAACCCTCTGGAAAAAGAAGTCCCGCCCATAACGCTATGATTTTTTTTTATTTTTTACGTAATTTTCTCATGTAAAGTAAAGAGATAGGGAGGTATTATGAGGAGGCAGGGAGTCATTATGCTCTGGGAGGGAAAGAAGGAGGGAGGGAGGGAGGGAGGGAGGGAGGGAACACAGTGATTTTAAAACCTTGGTATATTAGGTAAAGAACAATACAATGTGTCCTCCTTATGACAAAGACTGTGGGTATATTATTCCCCTTTTTCATCGCTTATAGGGAAGTTATCATACAAGTTTATTATACAAGGAATAAATTATAATAAACTATATAACATAAGGTAGAATAATTTGAGTGTTTTTTTTAGCTCAAATTTTCCAAACAATATTTACCATGGATTTATTTTCTTCTCTTACATAAACGTTTCTAATGTACGGCGTTTATTGTATCTTCCTATATTTTTTATTTATTTTTTTATAATTTTCTCTTCTGTTTACGAGGCATTCAAGGTTGGGAAGATATCCTGCTGATGGTGGCGACTAAGTTATGGTAAGGTGGTGAATGTGGACCCCGGGGCTACAGTATCGGAAACATATCAAGCGAATCTCCATGGGTCGAAATAGCCTTATACGTTATGGCTGCTAGACCTGAATCACTGCCATATTTCCTTATTCTATTGCTGGGATTTGCTCTGTTTATGGCTGAAATTACAGACAAACGCCCTTTCCCCCTCCCCGCCCTCCCCCAGAGAAGGTAAGAAAAATGGTGTGTCTAATGTCCTTGTGAGAAATATTTGTTCCTGTCAAGAGAAGGGGAAAGAGAGAGAAACGCATCCTCATCAGTGTGTGTGTGTGTGTGTGTGTGTGTGTGTGTGTGTGTGTGTGTGTGTGTGTGTGGATCTTAAACGTTCCACTGAGTGTTTACTGTTATTTTATTGTGGTCTCTCTCTCTCTCATTAATTTTTTCATGGCAGTCTTCTGCTTATCTTTCATTATCTGTGTTTCCTTCACGTCTCTCTTTCTCTCTTTATCTCTCCTTCTCTTTTTCTCTCTCCACATCCTCTTCTTTGTCTTCTCCTTTCTACTATCATCAATTACATACTTTTCTGTCACTCTGCTTAATGTTACAGACCCAAAAGATACCTAAAATAATTAGAGTTTCATCACATCCCTCCCCACATTACCTGGCATACGAATATTGAAGAAAATTACACCTGTTAAAAGATAATTGAAATAAACGATTGTACGTAGAATAACAGTAGCAATAACAGTAGCAGTAACAGGAAAAAAATCACACATACCCCCCACATTAATAACACCAGTGGCAGAATAGTGTTTTGGATGAATAAATATTTCTTTTTTCTGAACATTAAAACGACATTGAATGCAGCAGTGTTCATCTCGTCATACTCCAGATAATCGAACCGGATTTTCTCTAACATTAGTCAACCTAACTTAGGCAGACAAACTAAGGCAGAATAACCAAAACTAATTTAAATCTAATCCATTTTAACCTAATCTAACCTAACCTAAACACATAGAGTAACTGCTAATGTCCTTTCCAAAAGTTCAATAATAATCAATCTAAGAAAACAAACACAGGTATTAATATGAGACTTCAATACTCTCTAAATGTGTTTTCTTGATGTAATTTTCAATGACATTTGTTATCGTGAAAGAAAACAAGACAAGATAATTATTGTTTTTAATCTTTGCATAATATATTGCTCGTATATTCTCTATAGTCAATACCACAAAGGTGACTCAGTATATGACGAACTAAGTCCAATAGAAAGTTAACTTAAAGCAGGTTGGGGGCATTTCTTTCTTTCTCTCTCCCACCCTCCCTCCCTCCCTCCCTTCTCAGCCTGAAATTTTTACCTGCCTCAAACCCCAATAGGACTTTTATCTCGCCCTGTTTGACCTTGCTAATTGACAGCGAAGATCAAATAAAAGTTTCCTGACGGAGCAGCTCTCTATTTACTCCTCCCGGCACTTTAGAAGGAATAATAAGTAAGCAGCGAGGGTAAGTGATCTCGGGCATGGATTGAGGGCGAAGGTGTGGTGAACTTGATAAGCGATGCCGACGTGTTGGTGACTCCCTCCCTCCCTCCCTGTCTGCTTACTTACCTCCCCTCCCCTCTGCTTCCCTCCCTGTCTGCTTACTTACCCCCACCCTCCCCTCTGCTTCCCTCCCTCTCACTCTCCCTTCCTCCCTGCATACCTCTCTACCTCTATGTCTACCTGCACCCCTGTCTCCCTTTCTTCCTCCTTCCGTATCTACCTGCCCCCATGCCTCTCTTTCTCCTTGGCTTCTTCTCGCCCTGTCTCCCTCTCTCCCTGCCTTCCCTCCAACCTGCCTCACTGTTTCCCTCTCTCCTTCCCTCTCTCCCTGCCTCCCTACCTCCCTCCCTACCTCGTGTTACTTTTTTTCATATCTACACAAACTGGTGACGAGAACCAACTGTATTGCTGTGAACTGAGAGATGGAAAGGATAGGAGGGAACAGGAAGGGGAAGAGAAGGGAGGGAGAAGGGTGAGAAAAAGAAAAATGGAGGAGTGAGAAAAAACACAGGGAGTCGAGGAGAAGGAGAGGATGAAAGAGACAAAAATAAGAAGAGGATGAAAGAAGAAGGGATAATTAGAGCCGGTTAGTTAAAGCGTTAAAAATATTGACCTATCCACCACAACTTTTGCTATGTCTACAAACTAAACTAAAAAAAAAAATACACACCAACATCTAGGACAACACATCTCCCCCCAAAAAATTATCTCGTTATATCAAGTACCTAAAAATGTTTATCGTGTACTGCTAAAGACACCAGATTCTCATTACAAGCTCGTTCTCCAGCAGGGTTATGTGATATAGTGTAATTAACATCAACAACATCCATATTGCAGGTACGTTGATGGGGTAAGTATGCGGCTCCCCCAATCCCATGACCTCTCTTGAAATGATGACAGTAGTAATGACAACAATTCTCATAAAGTTGGTTCGTCTGACATTCAACTCCAGGAATCGTGATGAAATAATAATAACAGCATCAACAGCAGCAGCACCACCAACATTCACCATCCAGGTTACACTGTGGAGGTAAAGCGACGTGTATGCGATTCTGGGAAATTGTTAACGCACAAAACTGCTTTAATCTATTATGTAGACGTTGCATAACGAGTTGGTTTCTGTGTCGCACGGTGATGGCAGAGGCGAGGAGGGGGAGGAGAGGAGGGGAGAGGAGAGGACGCGGATAGGAAGGGGGGGAGGAGAGGCAGGAAGGGGAGGAGAGGACAGGAGGTGGATGGATCCCGGGGGGCGAACCTGAAGCATCTCCGGTTTCTCAGTGCAACGTTTTTCCTCGAACTGGAGAAGTAGGGAGGAAAACCTAACTAATTGGCTCACTCGCTCCCAACGACACATACATGATGGCCTCCCCCCACCTCCTAAAAAAAGATACGCCAAAATTGTACCGGCACTTCACTGTTAACTAGAAGCGTTCACTTATCCCCCACCTCACCCTAGCTCCCACCCCATCCACAAAAAAGATACGAGAGTCAAACTAAATGCAAGAATCTAGGAACCTGGCGGCCTTGGTGAAGGGAGGAGGAAGGTTGGCTGGTTGGCTTTGGTGAGGAAGGACGGGGAGAGAGACGCGAGTTGTGTTGTGTTAGATCCTTATTTGCTTAATGCTAGCAGTCTCCTTCTGCCTAATGCCTCACCCTCCTTCTCCTTTAATGTGTGCTGCTGCTGCTCTCTCTCTCTAGTAGTGCCGCCCTCTTTATTCATCCTTCCCTCCCCCCTTCTCTCTACTAGTGCTGCCGTCTCAGTACTCCTGTCTCTCTCTCTCTCTCTCTCTCTCTCTCTCTCTCTCTCTCTCTCTCTCACGTCGTTTTTTTCCCTCAGTCATGTTTCTTTTCTCCGATATCTCCTTGTCTCACTTTTTTTCACCCAATCCTTTTATGTTTTATTAATTCTTTCATAATTTATATTCTGCTTCATCCTTTTCTTTTCTGAAATATCTTTCCTCTCTCTCTCTCTCCCTCTCTTTATCTTTCAAAGAACTCATAACATATTCTTCATTTTCCCTCGCTTTTTGAGAGAGAGAGAGAGAGAGAGAGAGAGAGAGAGAGAGGTGGCGTTTGACATTCATATGCTAATTTTGCTCAGTGCTGTATACCTAATGTAACACAATGAACTCTCTTGACGCCAATGTTTAATGTGTATACGTGATATGATAGTTTGGACGTAACGAAAGACTTATGTAAATATGACACCTGGATTCAGATCCTAACCTAACCTAACCCAATCATTATTCCCGAGGTTTTAATGTGAAAATTTGGGTTCAGTTCCAACGCCAGATTAGAGTATTAATTTGAACCTGTGAAATGCGATACGAAATTCAGCACTTAATGACATTTATCACCTTGTTTACATGCAGGGCAACATGACGGTCACACACACACACACACACACACACACACACACACACACACACACACACACATGCACTAACACTCATTCATGTACATACAAACTAATATATAACAGGAAGCAGATAGTTATGCAGACAAATACAAACACGACATTACATACATATACACGCATACACATACACACAAACAAGTAGTAGCAAAACAAACACGAGTAAACAACAATGGAATTCTGCTCCTCTGCAACAAATCAAAGTTTTTTTTTATAGTCTGTTGCCAGTATCTCGTCCCTGGGCATTAAACTTGGGTAATAACGGCAATTATCTTGTTGCTGGCGTCTGAGTTAGAGGCAGCGATGTGGACGTAGTGATAATATTGAGAGAGAGAGAGAGAGAGAGAGAGAGAGAAACGTCACCTTGAGATTACCACTAAGTATTCAACCCTCTGGGCGTGGTAATGTTATCATTCCGTTTATGAATTTTGGCTTTCATAAAAAATATATATTAATCAGGAAGTATTTCAATAATGACAGGAATTAGCATGCACGAAGTCAATCAGTCACTCAAAAGTTAATCACAGCCTCGGTACAACAGCAGCTACGAGGGACAGTGATGTATTGGATCACTGCCCGAAAACCTCTGCTGGGATGAGTATGATCTCTCTCTCTCAGTGTTAAGCCTCAACTCTTCCAGTATTTCGGGGATGTTGACATACAGTTTTGGAGTTAAGGTATCCCAGATGTAAATAGTTAGGTGGACACATATTGGGGTTAAATTCTTGTTTACTTTTTCTCTGCAGGTAAACACTGTTTCGACCGTGTCGAATTTTTTCTATTTTTTTATATATAACATGCTCCCATGCTCCATATTATTCCTGTAATGATGTGTTAAATTTACTATTATATATTCTAGTCACCTTACCCTGTGCTGTTAAGGTTTTAACTGTCATTATTTGTTCAAGCCCATCTTATTTCTTTATTTTGTATTGTAACAAGCATTCTTTGTTCTCTAACGACCATCTGCATCGTTACACGACCCACCGGCGGGTCGCGTGGCGGGAGCCGACCTTATATATAGGACCCACCAACTGACTTGAGTTAGTTCAGTCCTCTTGTCATACAGTCCACATCCTTTGAGTGTTACTTGTTACTTATACTTAATTTATTTGTGTTGTTCCTGTCGCCACCAATGTGGTATATCTATGTGAGTACCTATTTATGTCTCTGTTTGTGTCCATCAGTATTTGCTTAGTTGTATTCAAGTAATTCAGTGTTGTTTCACGTTAGTTAATTTCAGTGATAGTTTTTATATGTTTATGCAGTGTTAACGTAATCCAATGCTTTATTTTTATTCTTTTGATGTTTCGATGTTTTGTATCACTTGTGTCTTAAAAGTTTCGATGGTGAATCAATTTGTTGTGACGGCCTACGAGGCTCTTTATTGTGTTAATATTTAATTAATTAAATTCTTAAAGGTTTACTTTATTTATTTTTATTCTCTTTTAATTTACTTCACTTTTTTGTTTGGTTACGCCTAGAACCTGGATATTTAAGTAAATTAAGAGACGGCGTAACAACACTCACACAAACTTCAAGCCTTTTCCCTTTATTTTTCGATCGGTCTGACTTGGCAAAACACAATTATAAGGATATAATTCTGAAAACCATTGATCATGAAGACCCTACCAGCTGAGAGAGTTTACCTGTTGACCCCTTTAGTGAGGCTTACATAGCTTGGATCAGAGTCTTGATCCTGTTAAGTGTTCGTGCAGTAGATTTTCAGCCACAGTGTCCCTTCATCTGAACACAAACACTCCTGTTGTCCCAAACTTCTCCACAATGTATTTGGTCGCTTTATTTTGAAGAATTCTAGAATTTAGAAATTTCTTATGAATATTCTGTTCGTACCATTTTTGTTTTTATTTTTTGTTAACAATAGACTAGATAAAACCTTAGGACCACTGATTCATGTAACTTGAAAACACGCAATGCAATAATTACGATGTATGTGAGAGAGAGAGAGAGAGAGAGAGAGAGAGAGAGAGAGAGAGAGGACTCACAGCAGTTCAACACCCGGGGCAGTAATTCAGTAGAGGACTCCAGTAATGTCACACTATGGGGCCTCAAACTGTCCATTTACCGATAACAGGTGGACGGGATTAAAGGTCTGGTCCTACCCTACCCGCTGGTCAACGCCGCTGCTGTGCCGCATTCTATGTTTTTACTGCTAATGGAATTGTGTACGGCAATCACTTCATGTCCACAGGTTTTTTTTTTCGTTTTTGTTTCTCCGCCATCGGGTGTTTCACTATTGTTGTACTCTCTCTCTCTCTCTCTCTCTCTCTCTCTCTCTCTCCATTTTTTGTTTTCGTTTCTTGTTTTCTCTGTGTTTTGCTTTCTTCTTTCTTTTATTTTCTCGCTCTCAATCTCTTATTCTTCAAACTGTTTTTTTGCTGTCTTTCTGTATTCGTCTTTTTCAATCTGTCTTTGCCTCTCTGAATTCTTGCTCTCCATGTTTCTCTATTTACATTGTTGTCACTCACTTCGTTCATGTTACAATTCCTGTCTCTATTTCTCCTTCCCTTTCTTTGTTATCTTTTTACTTCATAATCTGTTTGTCTCTCTCTCTATAATACAAACACTCCTTATTTTACATCTTCACACTCTCAGCCTTTAGCGACAACACGATAACAATTTAGTTTCATCCTCACTCATCTGACTTGGGATTACAGCCTTTGGCAGACCATCGTATATCTCTCAGGACAGGAAACAATTCTCGTTTTGGAGACAGGGAATATCTCCTGATGACGTGAGACAGTGAGATATCTCTGCAATACTGTGGGATGTCTCTGGTTTCTCTCGGTTAGAATACCTGCTGCTGCTACTTGTTGTGTGTTAGAGAGAGAGAGAGAGAGAGAGAGAGAGAGAGAGAGAGAGAAATTCTACGTAGTGTTGCGGGAGTGATTGTGCCACTCTGTCTAAAAAATTTTGTATTTGCAGATATTTATATTTTTGTTTTGTAGCTGTACCACACCTGATAATTTTATTAGAGAGTCATGTTGGGAAGAGTCTGTGTGTTTCTCCTTACACGCTCTCTGCACCTCCAGGTATTAGCTTCATATCAAACCTTCTTTCTGGCGAGTTAATAACCTCACCTCAGGCAGAAGTTAAGACACAGATCTCTTACTGCACAGTGGGTTATCTTTTATCTTTCTGCAGAAACTTTTCCTCCCCGGGGTACCAGCCTCGCCCCGCCTCCAGTAATGCTTTAAATTTGTCTGTCTCTTCGTGTGCATTTACCTTCTGTCTCCAAGTCGGAGGTAAAGCACCGGAGGGTCTTTTGCCTTGTTATGAGTCTTGTCTGTCTGTTTGGCTGGCTTTGCACACTTTAATCGAATATGCACACTTTTTTGCCAGTGCACACTTTTTTGCCAGTGCACACTTTTTCTGCCTGTGCACACTTTTTCTACCTGTGCACACATTCTATTCCACTACTTTACCGACTCTGACATGAAAAAAAAAACATCTCTTGTCATGAATGGAGTCTTTTCGTGTGTGTCTATTATATTCATTGTTTCCATAAAATAATATCATCAAACGCGAAATAAATAGTGAGATTTTTATTATCTGTTAACCGGGTCCAGTTGTGTTTACCTGGACATGCACACCTCTCAATATTCCCAGGTATTAATCACACCTATCCTATTACTTAAAAGCTCGCTGAGTCAACTGGATACAATTACTCTCCTTATATTACAGGTAATTACAACACTCTTCTACCTGATAATTCACACACATTACCTTTGATGTTTCTGGTGACTCGTAAAATTTTATTTGTTGTTTTTTTAATTAAACTTTTTATGTCACCCAAGAGATATAAATAGATGATATATTGAAATCTGATCTATGGTTTGTCTTTTGGCTTTACGAACAAAATACTGTATAATGTCGAGACAAATTAGATACAAGTTTCAAGTAAGGTGGTTGGGTATTGGCCATGAGGGAAAAGACCTGGTTTATGTGGGTCAGAGAATGTCATCTTTGATCTTTCCACAGAGGGTCTTTGCTCTTGTCCTCTTTGTCTCTTTCATTCTTTTTCTTCCTCCTCCTCTTTTCTTCTTCCTCCACATTCTCCTCTTCTTCTTTCTTTTTGTTGTTGATGGTTTCCTTCTTAGTGTTGTTTTTCTTGTTCTTCTCTTTATTTTCCTTTTCTTCTTCCTGTTGTTTTTCTCCGGCTCCTCCTCCTCCTCTTTTTATTCCTCCTCCCCCTCATTCTCCTTTTCCTTTTTCCTCCTACTCCTCCCTTTCCTCCTTCTCCTGCTCTACTTACTCCTGTTCCTCCTGCTCCTGTTCCTCTTCCTCCTCTACCTCTTACTCCTCTTTCTTCCACCTCCTCAACACATTACCCAACAAGTTTGTCTATACACCGCCCCACCACTAACCTACCTGAAGAATGGCTCCCTCCCTTAATTAGATACTTCCTAAAAGGCTCACCGTCTTTGAACCAGAGCCGTAGCCTTGACCTCTAACCTCTAACCTCTCATCTCCCAAATTAAATCGGCCTCACCTTCTGTAACCTCAACGCACTCTACCAAATTTCACCCAATCACTTTATCTGTTTCGATTTTAGTGTTTTGTCGGGAGCACATGTTTAGCTATTGTTTATGGTGCACATATGATGCACTTAAACACAGACAGACAGACAGACAGACAGACAGACAGAAAGAAATGGATAGATGGATAGACAGACAGATAAATATAACCCCCAAACCCTCAAACACACACACACAAACACACACACACACACACACACACACATAGAAACATCACGTCAGTAGATGAAATGAATGCCCAAACCGTTTTCGAATTTACGATACACACACTCGCGCCGATTTCACAAGCCTGAACCCCTGCATTGTTGCCAACTTGATATACCACAACATTTAATTGCAGCCTTTATAGAGATTACATTTCCCTCCAATGTATTATAAAACAATAGCCATAATCATTTTCTATTCTCATAATTTTTTTTTATCCAAACAATAAAAGTAACATTAATATTTTTTTTTTAAACCCAACACGTTAACGAGGTATTATGTTTGACTTGTGTTTTTTTAATGATGTTTTTTGGTAAAGGTTAAAACAAAAAATAGGTTTGAATTTAAGGTCAATGTTACGTGTTTTTTTTTTTCTGGGCTTCTGTCATTTAATGTGATTCTTGTGTGGTGTGATGGCTTATGTTGGACTCTGACTGTTGTGTTAAATGGTGTTGATATGGTGTTGTGTTACTGTGTTAACTGTTGTGTTATTGTGTTGTGTTACTGTTACTGTGTTAACTGTTGTGTTACTGTTACTGTGTTAACTGTTGTGTTGTTGTGTTGCGTTACTGTTGTTGTGTTAACTTTTATGTTGCTGTGTTGCGTTTCTGCTGATGTGTTGACAATTGTGTTGTCGTGTTGCGTTACTGTTGATGTTATAACTGCGGTTGTGTTGTATTGTTTTGTGGTGTGTTGTGTTATTGTTGTTGTGTTAAATGTTGTTGATATTGAATTGTGTTACTGTTGTGTTAGGTGTTGTGTTATGCTATGTTACTGCTGTTGTGTTACTGTTGTTGTGTTACTGTTGCTGTGTTAACTGATGGGTTATTGCATTTGTGTTACTGTTGCTGTGTTTGCTGTTGATATTGTGTTGCGTTACTGTTGTTCTGTTAACTGATGTGTTATTGTATTTGTGTTACTGATGTTGTGGTAAATACAGTATTGTTGAGCTACAAGTACATTACACCTGTCATGTTAACAATAGTATATGGATTGTATTTTATTTGTTGTTACCTATTGTGTTAGCAAATATCCTACTGCGTTACTGGCGCTATGTTAACACACTCTAATGATACTGTCATGAGAAACACCTGTATATATGGATGTCAAGAGTAACACCTGTATATATTTTCTGTTTATCATTCTGTGTTACCTTAACTGTCATAATGTTCAATTACCTACAGCAGGTATACAGTGGCATGTGTACGAATCTTCATTAACGGTTAATTGTGTTAAACTTATGAGAATTACTACCAGGACTTTCAGAATTCAATAACACCTGAAGATAATTTGATATATTTTCAGTAATTTGGATAAGTTTCACTTGGTAAATATATTTTGTTAATACTAAAAAGTATTGGTAAATTGTTTTCGCTGTTATTGAATTGAAATCTAGGTCAGTGAAGTGCTTCGATGACGCCATTACTGGAGGTCAAATGTCAAGGGTTGGTAAATGAAATGTGGGTGACGGTGACTGTACTATTATTATTATTAATATTATTATTAACATTCTTTGGCTAAGGGCGATGCTGCTAGTATTATCATGACTATTATTTCCTTTCGGTGTCTAACAACTCAATCCCTAGTCTGACACTCTTACTTAAGCATTACAGAAGCAGACATGTCCAAGAAGAATCACTTTACATTCAGATTATTCAGAAACAGCGGGTTCTAAATTGCGACCATCACGTTGAACACACCCTGAGAAACTATTGTTGCATAAATCCCATATATCCTCCGACCCAGCGGATCTCTTGCACGGAAAACACGTCTTAGGATTTCTCGTTCGTTACCAGAAGGCTTATCGTAAAGCAGAACAGCCACGTTTCCGGCTGAGAGCGTCGTAAAAAGTGTTCTTTACTGGTCTATTACTTGAAGAAGCCGGATGTTGAAGGGTGATGTGTGGCCTCCATGGTGGTTGGCTGCCTGGCTGGTTGAGGCAAGATTTTCAAAAGATATGTAGGCAAATATATATATTTTTTTGCCTGGAGTGAAAAAGGAAAGAAAGCTGCTGTCTATGGTAGAATGTCAGTGTCACTTTAATTCCGTTTTTTTTTTTTTTTTTTAGCTTAATGCTGTTGATTAACTGACGTAGTTTGATATGTTTGTGTGTTTCCGGTTTAAAGAGAAATCTTCACTTCTGAATCTTTGGGAATCTGGGCTGTGATTGGCTGCCTGGGGTTGTTGTTGGCGGTGTGTGTTTTGGGATTAAGGAACACCCTGAGGGAGTCTCTGACCTTGCACCCTGGAGATTCAAGAGTTGTTTTTTTTTTGTCAACTATCTTCCATCTTTCTTGGTCCACCATTATATATTTTTTCAGTCTATTGATTGATCTTTCCAAATTATTTTCTCCATCTGTCTTATCTATTTGTCAAGTCTTAAATGTAACAGAGATGACTGAACATAGAAAATGAAGGTGGAAAGGTATGGGGGCTCATCAGTAGACAGTAACAGGAATAGACAAGGTAGAGAACAGGTAATAACAGGTAAATTAATTAGTCGTTGTTAACATGAAGAAGGAATACCTGAGGCAACTACAACTTCATTATAAACTTTACCTACAAATTTTATATATACAAATTCGATCTCCTCTTCACTCTAATATTCTTTACCCTCATTATCGTTTATCTTTCTTCATATGTTTCTCTCTCTTACTGTTTCCTTCTCAAGGCTACAACGTCGAGAAAAACTACTCCACTAAATTGCCGTTATTCACCTGGGGACACTAGCTGCCCACACCTCTCCAACCCTGTGTGTGTGTGTGTGTGTGTGTGTGTAGCTGCTAGCCCTTATACTTCCTCTCTATCATATCTTTCTCCTGGTCTCCCTGTCAATCTTTTCTTATTTATCACTTTTTCTCCCTGTACTTCAATGTCTTATATTCTCCCTCCGTCTTGCCTTATATATTTTCCCCAAGGTCGTAGTTAGTCTCTGTCTGTCTGTCTGTCTGTCTGTTCCTCTGTCTGTCTCTCTCTGTCTCCCTCTCTATCTCTCTCCTCCCCGTCCCTCTCGAGACCTTTACTCCACACATCCCCGGAAGGAGCTCGACCAAACACCATCCTGGACTTGAAACTCTTCTGCTCACTTTCTTTTGGGGGAGGGCGGAGGGCGACGTCGTTGAAGAGTGGGGTGGTGTAGGAGGGAGGGAGGGAAGGCGAGAGGGCGGGAAGAAGGGAGTGAGGGGTGGAAGGAAGGAAGGAAGGAAGGAAGGAAGGAAGGAAGGTAGGAAGGAGGGAGAGAGGCAGGGAGGCAAATAAGAGGGAGAGAGAGGGAAGGAGGGAAGCAGGCAAGTACATCTAAATTTCAGGAACGTCTGTCAGTCACACTTAAACTTGTTGTGGACGAAAAGAGTTTTATTTTTGTTGAAGTCTTTACCCAATAAATTCAGACTCAGTATATACAGGTTGGATGGAACGAAACTGTCTGTTGAGCACTCGTTGTATATATTCCTTATGTGTTAATAAACCAGATTTGTGATGACTGTGGTTCAGACTGACAACATAAATCCGTACCAGACTAGAGGCCAGTACAGTACATTAGGACACAGCTTACTAATGCCGGATGATGTCTGGGTTGTACATTAGATAAGCTACAACAAATTATATTGAGGAGTGAATGAAGGATGATGAAGGGTCAGTTACATTGTGGATTACAGGGAGCTTGGTTACCCCTATCTGATTAGGTCCAAGAGTGAGTCACCAAGAATTTCACTGGTGATAATGGGTCAAAATCCATCATTCATCTGCTAATGAGAGAGGTCCGAGAAGCAACACTGAATACTGGATAAGTGGATGAGAGTTATGTCCCTAAAGCGCTAATGAACCATGTTAGTACAATCATTGTTCAGCAGGAAAGGTTAATCACCTGATGTGACTCAACACTAATTGGATATAAATAAAGACTGGATCCTGAGTTGAATTGAAATATTTCCACGTCGAAATTTCGTATTAAGATGGATAGTCGATGGATAAAAGCTGAATTCGCAGGCCTTACAGGGTACACGGGCAGGAAACTGAGGTTGAAGTTAAATAAAATACCAAATCTCTTCGCAATGTTGAGACGGTCGACAGAAGTGTTTTCCCAGGAATTCCTAAAAGGTGATCAAACGAGAGTGGGAAAACTTTACATACAGACATTTTACCGAGACATCTATACCAGGTTAAGGATATATTCCATGGGTGGTAAAACAAAATGCAATGAATTTATAGAAAGTCAAAACGAAAGACTGAATGGAAAATTTCATGATATCTGAATCTATGAAAACCAGAAATGACATCAAACAATGCAGCGAAATGACGACATGAGAGTTGATGGAATTGTACTCATGAATGTCGGTGGAAATGATCGAGTCATCTATTAGGCTTTGGAAATTTTATGAAGACCTCCAGTGTTTATCTGAGAGTAGACGAGGAGAAAGTGAGCGGCGTCCTTCACTGTGTCCGAGATTTGTGCCGAGTGATTTCCTTAGGAATTAACAGCTTCTGTTATGGAGGGAAGCTTTTTCTTTAATTAGTGGATGTTCAATGGAGTGACGGATTAAGATTTATAGAAAACTCTTAGGTGATGTTATAAGATATTGGTGGCCACTAGATCAGGTCGTTGTGGTTAGGTCAAAGATGGAACTTAAGAAGTGAACCAACTACATGAAGCAGTCCATGTTCAGCTCTGTTGGACAAAACACCAATAAGTGGATCTGTCGTTAAACTGTAGAAAAATAACTGGTAAAGTTTCCAGAAGAGCTCATGCCAAGTGAAGTTGGCTACTCCAGTCAAAGATGGAGAATTTTTAATGGTCAAACTAAATCACGGACTAAACTCTGTAGCTTCTTTACTGCCAGGGAATATATCTGAGTCAAGCAAGAACAGTTGATGAGTACTGTACTGTAACTTGATCCTGGCTGATAATAACGTCGCCTGAGAGATCCCACGAGATTAAGTCCTCGAAACAGAAGAACCCTGAAGACAACAGCAATAATAATCCGTTTGTAAGAAAGGAAGTATCCTAGTAACAGCTACGTCAAAGAACTTTAGATCTGTGACGTGTGTACCTGCCAAAGTAATCACAATTTTAGTTGGGCTGAGGTTGTCATCATTTACGACGCGGCAACTGTACCACAATAAGGTAAACGGAGTTAATGTGACGACAGGATCTTGATACAGTGAAGGTGAGAGCCACAACTTTACTCTAAAGGAGACGTGAGATTTTTGCTTCATTCAGGCGAGGATTGTAAATCTTACATGGGTCCCTAAAGTACTGCGTGAGTTTAGGGAATATACTAAAGCAGGTCACGTCCACAGTAGGATTCTTGGAGGTCACGTAAGATTCCTGAAGGAGGTTGATCAGGATTCCTAAAATAGGTCACGTAGGATATCTTAAGCAAACCACGTAGGATACCTGAAACAGCTCACGTAAGGCTGTTGAAGCAGGTCAGGCGTAGATTAGTATTCCTGCCAAACACGGACTCACTTGGAAAGTCATGCTAATTCGGAACAGAGAGAGAGAGAGAGAGAGAGAGAGAGAGAGAGTATGTCATCAGAGCTCAACATCTCCACCTTGGGTCAACATTCACTGTCTTAATGATTGTCGAGCCTCTTGTCTTGTTGGATTTATATTTCCTGTCATGTGGTTAATGTGTGTGTGTGTGTGTGTGTGTGTGTGTGTGTATGTGTGTCGTCAATATGTGTGAGTTTGTATTCGTGCCGTGTATGTGTTATATTCTCTTTTCTCTATATGATATTACCACTATCTTTCTTTCTTTTCCTCTCTCTCACATACTCTCTTTCTTCTTTATCTTTTTTTAACGATATGCCAGTTAGTCGGGTCTCTCTCTCTCTTCTCTCTCTCTCTCTCTCTCTCTCTCTCTCTCTCTCTCTCTCTCTCTCTCTCTCTCTCTCCACACATCACACCAACAAGGATGCCTGAGTGGTCGTCAAATGAAGGCGTTATGTCGAAGATACTGACAAGAGTCGATGGCTGGGTGTCGTTCGTGGGTGAGTGAACCAGTGATAGAGGACGAAGGAAGAGAAACACGGGAGGAGAGAGAGAATGGAGAGTGGAAGAAGGAGAAGAGAAGTGAGGGAGGAGGGGTCATAATTATGGAATAGGAAATGGGAGGAGGATGAGGAGTTTAAGAGAGAGAGAGAGAGAGAATACCATAACAGGCATAATATTATAATTTAGTTGAGAGTCGTATACAACTATTAGACTATCACGTATAATGGAATATAAACATTAGCTCATACACCTCATAATAAAATAATATAAAAGTTTCAATGGATTTCATTTTTGTTATTTATATGAACTCATTAACGTTTCACCAGGTAATATTTTCATGGACATTGAACAAATACAATATTCTTTATTATCACCTCTCACACCATCGCCAAACGCCTGAGTGACTCCCTTAATAAAGAAATATTATATCACTCTGGTAAGTTCTTCTAAGATACTGAATCATCTCATTATGGATCTTTCTTAAAATAAAATCAATTTATAACCAAGAACATTATATATTTATCGATACCACAAGATTTGACTTTTATACCGACAGAAATTCTCCCATAACAAGAACAATTATTTTTTTATGTTGCTGTTGTATTTTATAAAAATATTTGTGTTTGTATCTCTGTGTCGTAAGTTCTAACCTTATAATTATAACAAGAAATGGACTTAATGTGTTGCCTCACCCATGGCATTAATTATGTCTTGCAAAATGAACACATATAAATATCATGTCTTAAATAAACCAATTCTTCCTCAGGAGATATAATTAGGTCTTTGATATTCATACACCAAATAGAACTTTATATATTTTAAATCTCAATACCACTTATGTTCTTCAAACGTCTTAAACTACCACTTATGTTCTTCAAACGTCTTAAACTACCACTTATGTCTTTTAAAACATCTACATTCATTAATTTAAACATTTCTACAAAAGACTTTTTTCCACAGCGTAATTTTTACGCTCATAAAGTTCCCTTGTATCTTTTATTTTTGGGGAAAGTCCTTTTGTCCACAGTAACACAAAAGAGGCAGTAGCCACACACACTATGTCTCCGGAACAAAGGCCCATTATGGTAGTGGTGGTTCTATGTTGACAAGCAGGAGTGGTGGTGTGGTAGAGGGTAAACACACCATCACATAGCCAGCCAGCCAGACAGCCTACAATCTCTCTGTAATATCTGTCAGTCTGTCTGTCTGTCTGTCCGTTTCCATGTGAATTTTGTCTCATTTTCTTCTTTTTCTTAGATAACTTTAGCTTTTTTTATTTACTACTTTAGTACATAGTAGATAAACTACTCACTCTCTCTCTCTCTCTCTCTCTTTCTCTCTCTCTCTTTACTTAGGATATTTACTATTTTACTTTCTTCCTAGACACTTATTTTCATTTGGTATTAATTTATTTATCTATATTCTATTCACGTCTCTCTTATGTATCGTTCTCTTCCCATCTTTCCTTGGTATATAAACTAACCTGTAAATTTATTCAGGCTTGTTATTAATTCATACCTTTAATTTATGTTTCGCTTTTGATATTATTTTTTGTTTACTCTCCTCCTTCATACGTAAATAAACATCATTTTTATTTTACTGGAAAGGCTTTTATAATTCGTTAATTAACTATGTGTGTGTGTGTGTGTGTGTGTGTGTGTGTGTGTGTGTGTGACACCATTGGGCCAGCCTCTAGTTTAATATGTAAGTTAGAGTATTTTTTTCCACCTGATGACTTTAATTGCTTTCCTAATGATACAAAAGATTCTTAAAATATTAAACAACACTATCTTTCTCCCACATATGGTTACTTCACCTGCCTGGTATTGTATGTTACTGGTGATAAGAGAGTATAAGGGTATGGGATTAATTTTATATATATCACGTTCTCGTTATCTGTGGCGTTTGTAAGTTTATAGAAAACGAGTATAATAATGATGTCATAATTTGAATGTTTCACTGAGTTTATCAATTAAGTGGATTTCAGAGTTGGACAATATGAAGCTACGACATCCTTCAACACTTCATTAATTTCTGACATTTTGATGATTTGGGTGAATGAACACAACAAGAACTCGACCTTGATATGTAGTAAACATTATATTTCTTTAAGTTAAATAAAATATAAATATGAAGAGTTTTCATGGACATTAGATGAGAGACGATGTTGTAGGCACAGTAAGATAGACATGACAACCCTTATGTAGAAATGGCTACGTGGTATTCGTGTATATCAAAATAAATAAAAAATATCTCAGATTAGGCCTCGAGCGGCGGACTGGTAATTAAAACAAAAGCCCATCTAAAGCGTGTAAGGGGACACGTCTTTCCTCCCCAAACAAAAGACAGAATAAACCAACTGTGATGTGAAAATAATGAGATATGACTCTACCTCCGAACGTCAGCATCAGCCACAACAATACTTCCTTCTTCCTGGACGTGAAGGAGAACATTTCCTCCACTATCCAACGTCTCCGGAAGAATGTAAGGAGACCGTCATTAACGAGCGAGGAAAGTTTCGCGTCAGCTTCCGCACTAAAGTTAACTTAGGTCCCGGGAAGGATGAGGGGCTGCTGACGCCACATAGAGAAGCCCGTTGCCCAAAATGAAACTTAGGCATCTGTATGGCAGAGAACTCCAAACTTTGATAAATGTGAAGATGTTCTGTCGTACTCCTACAAAAGGGGTAACTTCTCGAACTATTTGTAGATTGAACTTCAAATAACTTGTAGGAGAATTCCAGATACCGACAAAGGAGAAGATCGGTTGACGGGTTTTAAACCTTAGTGGTAAGTCGTCCAGCCTACATGAAGCTGAAATATTATGTGTAAAGCCCAAACTTCGATAGATATGAGTCTACCTTGACCAAGAGTGCCTTCACTGTAATATCGTACTGCCCTATAAGAAGCTCAGGCAATAAGTGAAGATTATCTCAAATTATGACAGAAACGGAGACATGATGACGTAATACGACCAGAGAGGAAAACAACCCAGTCTAAATTATACATCGAACATCTTACTGACATCCCCGGCTCTACTGAACACAAGGGCTGCCCGTGTTAAGCTTGGGCTGTATACTATGTGTACCATAAATTACTTAATGTACTGATGTAGAAAAAGTAACGTACTTGTATATGTCCTGTACTGGAATTAATATACAGTTTATGGTATAGTTATTTAGGAGACTTAAATAGGTTTGTAATTTACTGAAGAAATATGCTTAGATATTTAGATGGAATAGCTTATACGAGTATGTAAGACTCCTCACAACAGCAGATTTTCCTCCGATAAAGCTGGCTGATGTAATGCTGAATGTTGTAATTTTATTTATTGAATTATCTATTACAACCTCTATTCTATTTATAACAAAGAACCCAATACAGATATTATTTAGAAAAGAAAATTGATAACATGAAGACAGAGTTCACTGTGTGGAGAGATGCCCAGAATAATGCCTAACAGTTTATGTATGTTGGCAGAAAATGACCAAGCCATATTTGTTTGTTTTTTATCTCAGACTTTCACAGGACTCACAATACACAACAATAACATCACGAAAACACTTGCATATGA
Organism: Homarus americanus; assembly: GCF_018991925.1. Lineage (NCBI taxonomy): Eukaryota > Metazoa > Arthropoda > Malacostraca > Decapoda > Nephropidae > Homarus > Homarus americanus. The sequence continues at coordinate 614,024 of NW_024755865.1, forward strand.
CACATTTATGACACACTTATGACACATTTATGACACTCTAAACTTACTTGAGCTAACGACACATCCAACAACCAGAAATAAAATACACTAACTTCACATCAGATTTGGAACAGAATTTCTGAGTCTATGGAAAAAATTTCAAATGAAAACCAAATCTGCAACAGGTTTATGACAACATTACTCCATCCTACTGGACTTTCGGTCGAAGTGGAGGAGAATAATGCAAAGAAAACGATAATGTCAACATGGATTCTGTATGCAATCTCTATCGTCTCTTTTGTACAGTGCTGAAGTTATAGTTCCTGGGGACTGAGTTACTACACCAGAGACTTAACTTAATGTCTGTATGAACAAGACTAATCATGAAATAAACCAATGTGATTATACTGTATTATTAAACGATTTATCACGTTGTATATCCCTTGTCTGTAACTCACCCTACCTGTATTTGTTCAACTTGACTATTAATTATATAATATCACCTGGTTCGCTGTACCAGGTGATGGCATCTTTTCCTAAAAAATTAAAATCTAGCAGTAAAAGTTGGCAGAACACCTGATGACGACAAAATCAGGAGGAAAAACTTGAATATTTTCCCCAGACCAGCGGAGTGTAAGTAAGAAAATGACCTTGTCTGATAGCAGCTGACGCGCCTGAATAACTTATGATGAATAATTATACGTGTCAGCCCTGGCGTGTCACCACCTACTATAATATATTCCATGGACATTATTCTATGTTAATGAAAAAAAAGTTATTTGAAACTTTCCTTAAATTTCACTTAAAACACGAAACTTACAGAATTAATGGCAAGTTAGTGAGGAAATATAATTATAAAGATACTCATAAGAATCTTTATATTTTACTCTACATCGATATCCATTGAAACTCTTTGTGTCAGATAGTTACACATCACACGGCATATGTAATGACCAGCCTGCACCTCAGAATATATTATGCATCTTTTTTTTTGTTACTGATTGCTGTAATTTCGTTTTTTTTTGACGTTGGTTCTTCTGTAAAGGCGCCAGTGATGATAGTTGTGGTGGGAATGGTGAAGGTGGTGGTGAAAAATGGATCTGCTGTGTGTGTGTGTGTGTGTGTGTGTGTGTGTGTGTGTGTGTGCGTGTGTTTTCAGCAACAAGACAGGCAAGTTTCTTTTCAAATTACATATTTTTTTCCATCTAAATAAAACACTCCAAGTCTGGCATTGTGGAAAACTTATGTGCCACAGACAATGTGTATTTCATTTTAACTTCCTCTTGATCCATTGTCGAGTGGGTGAGAAGTCCATTGAGGCAAGAGCCAGACAAACTGACAGACAGACAGAGAGATATTGACAAAGAGACAGACAGAGAAACAAAATGACACACAGATATTCAGACAGGCAGACAGAGAGACAGACAGAAAGACAGACAGAAATTGACAAAGAGACAGAGAGACACACAGACAGACGCTCAGAAACACAGACAGATACACAGATAAACACACAAGACACATAGACAGACAGATAGAGAGGCAGTGAAAGAGCGAAAATTGGCAACCAGATAGACAGACAAACAGAAAGAAAACCCTCAATAACAAAAGGGTCGGGAAGGTAAGACTGAAAACTGGAGAGACAGTTTTCCCGCAGTTAATTACAGTTTGTTCCACCTGAGGGAACTTGACCAAGTCTTTAACTTTTCACCTAATAAGTTTTTCCCTCTCGCTGGTGCCTTCCTTGGCCATTGTGGGGAGCTAAGATGACTGCTGGGCATCTTCCTCCCCTGTCTGTCTGTGTCTATCCATTCATCCATCCATCCATCCATCCATCCATCCATCCATCCATTCATCCATACATCCATCCATCCATCCATCCATCTATCCATCCATCCATCCATCTATCTATCTCTCTTCCTCTTTTATCCCAGTCTATCTTTATCATCTTTGTCTATTTAAGGCCTTGTTCCCCTATCTCTTTCTCCCCTTCTCTTTATCTTTCGTTTACTCTTCATCGCTCTCTCTTTCGCTTTGTCTCTCTCTCTCTCTCTCTCTCTCTCTCTCTCTCTCTCTCTCTCTCTCTCTTTTATCTCAATCTATCTGTCTCCCTGTTTGTTTGTCTACTTAATTACCTCGTTCCCATGTTTCACTTTCGCTATCTTCTCTCAATCTGCTATTATCGTTTTATCTCTCTATTTATCTCTTTATCTGTCGAAAATCTTTGTCTCCTGTCACTCAATCTCTATATTACTTTAATTTGTCTTTCTGTCTGTCTGTCTGTTTACGTCTCTGTCTGTTCTTCTTATTGATGCATTCGTCTCTATGTTTGTTTAACTGTCTGGGTTTTTATTTATTATTCGTGCATTAGTGTATTTAGTACTCTCTCTCTCTCTCTCTCTCTCTCTCTCTCTCTCTCTCTCTCTCTCTCTCTCTGTCTGTCTGTATATCTGTCTTCTATCAAAGCAGTTATATTTTTATTTATAGGATTAACAAAAAAAGTCTTAACATTATCGTCTTTCGTCCTATGATTACCATTATTAATCACAGTATTACGAAAACTATTAAAATAAATTTATAGACTTATTAAAGATTCAAAAAAGTTCTGAAGTTATTTAGATATATGAATTAGCATCCCAGTAATTATATGATTAGTATATTCAGTGACGCTCTACAACCAGTAATGAGCTTACGGCCTAATGAAAGAAAATTAATTAAATGTTCTGGCGGAAAGTTTTGGTCATTAACCCAGCAGGGGGGGGAGTCAGCCCACGCCCACAATGACACAACTTTACCACTAGATGCGGCCAAAGTTCTTTTAATCATTGTGTAGAGGAATGAGAAGCAGAATTTCATTGGTGAGTTTCGTCTTTTTGAAAGTTGAACGTTTTATTTTGTTTGACTTGGTGAATGTGTGTGTGTGTGTGTGTGTGTGTGTGTGTGTGTGTGTGTGTGTGTGTGTGTGTGTATGTGTGTGTTGCTTGGGTGGGTAGGTGGATGGGTTAGGTTAGGTTAGGTTAGGTTATTAATATTGTTATTATTATAGAGTCTATATTATGTGTATATGTAATTCATACAGTTTATTTAGTTTACATTACATTTCAACTCATGAGTTTTAATATTTAACCTGTGCACATTAGTACCTCCAGAGATCATCATTAAAACAAATAAATAATTAAAAGTGCAGGAACATAACGCATGTATACCAACACACACACACACACACACACACACACACACACAGCAAAAATTTGGATACGTGCAGGGACGAACACTTCCTAGTTTACACAATAGGAAATTCATCAACATCTCTCTACACACCACAGCTACGGTATATGTCTGGCTTAGTAGTTACCAGTGTTATTATTTCCCCTTTAACTATGACCCGAGAGTAACCCAAACATCACCTGCCTCTATGACGTCAAAACTCCCTGCTGCCTCTTATCATAACAAGATACCTTCTCTCTATCTTCACTTATGAGAAGAAAAAAAAACACAAGTGCATAAATATCAAAGACTCAAGCCGCAGACATCATCTCGTTGCTCTAAGATAATTTCATGTAAAAGCTCTCTCATCTCTTCGTTTTTGGTTGAGATCAAGACATATTTCTCAGATCAAGACATATTTCTCAGATCAAGACATATTTCTCAGATCAAGACATATTTCTCAGATCAAGACATATTTCTCCTCATTTCGACGTGTCTTAGAAATACTTGCGTTGGAAATATTTGTCATATATTGTTACGACCGTGTCGTATTTTTCTTTTCTTTTTATATATAACATGCTCCCATGTTCCATATTATTCCTGTAATGATGTGTTAAATTTACTATTATATATTCTAGTCACCTTACCCTGTGCTGTTAAGGTTTTAACTGTCATTATTTGTTCAAGCCCATCTTATTTCTTTATTTTGTATTGTAACAAGCATTCTTTGTTCTCTAACGACCATCTGCATCGTTAAACGACCCACCGGCGGGTCGCGTGGCGGGAGCCGACCTTATATATAGGACCCACCAACTGACGGAGTTAGTTCAGTCCTCTTGTCATACAGTTCACATCCTTTGAGTGTCACTTGTTACATATACTTAATTTATTTGTGTTGTTCCTGTCGCCACCAATGTGGTATATCTATGTGAGTACCTATTTATGTCTCTGTTTGTGTCCATCAGTATTTGCTTAGTTGTATTCAAGTAATTCAGTGCTGTTTCACGTTAGTTAATTTCAGTGATAGTTTTTATATGTTTATGCAGTGCTAACGTAATCCAATGCTTTATTTTTATTCTTTTGATGTTTCGATGTTTTGTATCACTTGTGTCTTAAAAGTTTCGATGGTGAATCAATTTGTTGTGACAGCCTACGAGGCTCTTTATTGTGTTAATATTTAATTAATTAAATTCTTAAAGGTTTACTTTATTTATTTTTAATCTTTTAATTTACTTCACTTTTTTGTTTGGTTACGCCTAGAACCTGGATATTTAAGTAAATTAAGAGACGGCGTAACAATACGAATCCTACCCCCATTAGGGAATTATTATTGTTCTGATATTACTTTAGCTGAAGCATCACCGGAATTATATTTTATTTATGTCTGAGTGGAACTTATTGTAGGATTATTGCCTGGTTATATAAACTCACACAAGTATAAAGAAAGCCTTCACTCACCGATATTGCTTTAAGGTACAAACTAAAACAAACTTTATATTATTTTCAGACGTAAATTATGTTCAGAATTTGTATCCGATGTGAGTGCATAAAAAATCGATATAGTGAGGAATAAAAACTTGTTCATATGCAGCTGTTGGGGGTAGGCGACTCCACTACCTAAAAGACACTTGACTGTGATTCTCAAAGATCCGCAGGGTAAATATTTCCCCTGTCTGGAGAAGTGAGAGCTCATCTGCCTTGTGTAAGCTGCGACACAAAGGAGGCTGCCAAATGTCAACGCTTTAACGGAATTTCCTTGGTTAGGTTTCACTGAGAGAAGAAATATTGCGAGTGAATTTCTGGCAGTTGAGGCCTCGGTTGGCTGCCTGGATGCACCAAGAGTCAGACGAATCTCTTTAATATTAATCTCACCACACAACTAATAATACTTTTCATCTCATAGTCATCAGAATTTATGATTGCGTCCTTAATTAGATTTAGAGTGAGAATTCTGAATCGGAACTATAAATGCAGTTACAAATTCGAGTATTCAGTGTAGGGCCAGTGACGCCAGTATACAGTGTAGAGTCAGAATCATGGAGGTGGTATAAATATAAATGTACAGTTCCGTTCAGAAGTTCGTGGTACACACACACACTTGTGTCAGTGTGTTTCAGTGTGTGTCAAAGATGTAATACATAAGAAGTAATATTATTTAACATTTTCGGCAATTATCACTATTTAGCGTAACACACACACACACCCACACACACACATATATACTGTATATATAGTTTGAATATTATACGAATAACTTCAAGTCATGAATACATTGAAGACTCTTGATATATGAGCTCTGTTCACCCACTTCTTATGGTGTTCATTCGAAACCATTCCCCTATTGTATTCTGATATTCGAATGGATACTCCATCACTACAGTTTTCTTCTCTCGTCAGCAGGATATTCATATCAATATCCTTCCCATCTCCTTTTGATGAGTATTCGTTCGAATTAAACTGCTCCGTTGCCAGTTCCACTGTGTGTGTTGGTAGGAGGTTCGGCGCAGTGACCTGTCGTCCAGGAAGGGTACAACAGGCTGTGCACCCTTCACCGCCAGTGCACCACGAACTTCTGAACAGAACTGTACCTAAAATACACTTAAGTAAATGTCCCAATAATTATTCAACCATAACAGTGCCTCGTCTTTAATAATGGCGACCACCACAACTACAACAACAAAAATTTCGTCAGCGAAGTTTGTTTATTGTCAGGATATTTGTCAACCACGAGTTAAAGACACGTCCACACACCACGAGCCTCACCCTCGACCTCTGATCGTTAATGTTATCAGCGGAAATTGGCATCTAAATCCGTATATTATTAGAAGAAAATTATTGGTGAATCTCGCCGCCGACCACTGAATGAGGTGTCCCTAGTCGACCCAACTACAAAGAAAGGAAATAAAATGTGGTAGAGTGCAGTGCCAGCCAGGCTTTTTCTCTCTCTGTGTACCGACTTAGACCTTGCGGGAGGCTGTATCCACACTTACCGTTATGGGTCACCACACACCTATACCCAACTCTCACCCTTGGCCAAAGAAACAAATCACAAAACCTTAAATATTTGATGGTAACTAAAAAATTTGTTGTATTAAAATATCAAAACAGTTAATAGGATCTTCTGTTCACAAAGCTGGAGTCAGTTGTATGCATATAGCGAATTGCAATACTTCATCTCGTGTTTACTCGTCATAAGCGATGTTGTGCAGTGCTGTATAGTTTATTTTGCTTCACTGACGTACACTGACGATCTTTTGGAACTACGGAAAAACACGAAAAAAATCGGTGACGTTATGAAAAACAGCCGTAAAGTGAGAACTGTGTTATGACGAGCGATGGCCGCGCTTCTCTATTGCTTTTAAGACTATTGTTGTTGTCAAGCGGAAGTGACCTTTTCGAGCGTTCACTTATTCATGAATTTTTCCCCCGCTTCCACAGGGTTATTACCTGAGAGTCGCAGTTTTATATCTAACCTTGAGAGTTACGTGGCAGGAGAAACACATCAACACTCTTCCCTTGCAACTCTGGAACCTACTTTGTATTTTTGTGTAAATTTTCCTTTAATTCCTCAAATTCTTTAATTTTTTTACCCTAATTTACCTAAAATTATAATAGGCACTAGATTGAATAGTATAACTTCTTGTGTTTCTTGGTTCTGTCGAAATTTACGCCCCTGTGAACTTGATCACGTTGCCAAGAACAGGTAACCCAGGTACGGTATGTAAGGACAAGTCAAGAAGGTGGTGGTGTTATTGTGTAGTTAATGCTGTTGATGGATACTTAGCTCAGGAGGCTATCATGTGAGGAATTTGGCCTCCTTAAACCAACACACACACACACACACACACACACACACACGCGTAAACTGATCCTATCATCATCAGGCGAGACGAGAATAACAAGCACATTTTGAATATTCAGAAAGACAAGACTAATTAGTGCCTGCAATGTTGGTCAGTAATGAGCGACCTAATTGGTCATTACCGGATGTCTAATGACAACCAAAATTATGCCCCACATTAAATCCAGAGTTCTTTTTTTTATAACAATCAAGTAAACAGGAGAAAATGTACTTGGTTTTAATATAAGTCCAAAATAAAAGAAACTTACTTTATCATTTCTCAGAGATACAAATACATTATATAAATGACGATGTTCTTTCAACTATTTTCTTTATAAAACTCTTACCGTGACCATCAATACGAATAAATTTATAAATTATTTCTATTCTATTTCTAATTATAATCACCTAGTATCATTCTCATTATTGATACAAGAGTTAACAAAGTACGATACAGATGATTATTATGAGATTCGAAGAAGAAATAGATTTTGTTCAATTTATGTCTCTATACGAAACAGTCAGTAGCCTATGCGCCCCTTTCGCTATGGAGGATTTACATGTTTTGCTTCGAGTGTATTTTTGTGTGTGAGGAGAGTGTTGGGGTGAGAGGGGTCGTGTGAATGAAAAGGGGTGAAGGAGGGGAGGGAGTGAATGAAGAGGATGAAGAGGAGGAAAAGGAAGAGTAGGAAGAGGAGGAGAAGAAGAGGAGAAGAAAGAGGAAGAGGAGGGTGTGAGCGAGATAGGAAAGGATGGGGAGGACGGGAGAGATAGTAAATGGTGTGTGGGGAGGATGAAGGAGGAGGAGAAGAAGAGGAGGGAGAGGAAGAAGAGGAGGAGAAGCAGGGGAAAAGGAAGGTGTGAGCGAGATGGGGAAGGATGGAAAGGAGGGGAGAGTTAATGAATGGTGTGTGGGGAGGATGAAGAGGAAAGGGAGGAATAAAAGGAGGGTGTGAGCGAGAGGGAAAAGGAAAAGGGGGAGGAGACCAAGAGTAAAGTGCAGTAAAGCAGAAGTAAAAGGCGAGAAAGACTGAATAAAAAGTACAGAGGAAGAACAGAAGTAAATAAGGAAGAGAAAACAAACAGGATAAACAAAGTAAGAAAGAAGACTTAAGAAAGATAAAACAATTAAAAAAAACCCGATACGTAACAGCAAAAATAACAACGAAAAAAATACGAAGGATAATGAGGAACAACAAAGGCCAAAAAAAAACAGAAAAACAAGAAGACCCAGAAAGAAGAAACACAAAAAGAAACACAACACCCGCTTATTGTCTTTCTCCTACCCACGTTATATACAGTTGTTTACACACACAAAAAAACATACACAAACCAAACATAAAACACGAACACTGAACAGATTTAATTAATTACTTTTAACTATCTTGACATTTCTGATTAATTAGATTCACTATCATTTGTATTAATTAGCTGATTGGCGTTTGTTGGTTTAAGCGAGGTCGAATGAGAGCAGTAACAGGGTAGAAGGGGAGGGGAAGGTCGAATGAGTGGCGGTGAATGAGTGTGAGGTCGAGTGGAAATGAGTGAGAGGGAGGTGGAGTGGAGGTGAGAATTATGGAGGTGGAGTGGATATGAGAGAGAGGGATATCGAGTGGATGTGATAATGAGGGAGGTGGAGTGGGGGTGAAAGAGGGAGGTCGAGTGGAAGTGATTAAGAGAGAGGTCGAGTGGAGGTGAAAATGAGGGAGGTGGAGTGGGAGTGAAAGAGGGAGGTAGAGTGGAACTGAGTGAGAAGGAGGTGGAGTGGAGTGATAGGGAAGTGGAGTGGATGCTACTGATGCCTTACACTGTAGCATTATGTTCAGGCTAATACACTAATGCACAGTTCTGTCTGTCTGTCTGTCTGTCTGTCTGTCTGTCTGTCTGTCTCCACTTCAAAATCCGTCACAGTTTTCCCTCAGAGGCATGAAGCTGGCGGACATGTTACTTTTATCACGGTGTGGGCTGTTGTGTGGCAGGCAATAAAAACGGCCTCATGTTGACGACGCAGGAAATAATTAAATAGTCTGGCTGTCCACAAGCCCCTGAGTGTCATATTTGGTGGCAGTGACATTCCATCAGACCTGTGAGTGTCATATCTGATGGCAGTGACACTCCATTAGAGGGTGAGTGTCATATCGGTGTGTCATAACTGGTGGTCGTGACACTCAGGGCAGGTGTAAATGTTTAATGTCTTTTATTTGGTGTCACAATGTAAAGTGATGAGACACTGAGACAGCACACGTACGCACGCACGCACGCACGCACGCACGCACGCACGCACGCACGCACGCACGCACAGACGCACACACTCCATCATGAATTTACAGTGTAGTAAACGTTCTGATGTGACACTGAGAACATCAGGATGAGTGCAGGTACAAATGTCCCCCAACAAAGAACAAGAACTCTAGCTCTCTAATGAAGAACAAACAAAGAGTCAAGTACAGAAGGCTTTTCCCTGAATAACATTTGAAGAACTCCCACCCAAGCACTACAATAAACACTCGGTTAAAGAACAAACACTAAAACACAAAAACATTCCCGGATGAAGAACAGAAAAGTAGACAAGGAATAACAAGATAAAAAATGAAGAACAAATGAAGAACAGATAGTTAAATGTAATGTAAAGGAGTAATTATGCAGGTTTAAAACTTTCTCAGGTGAAGAACATGTACTGGGTCGAGGAGGAGTCACCTCACTGCTTCAGGAGATGTACCCTGATGATCTCTGTTTCGCATGTTTGAGGACGACCGTCAAGCCCGTTCTCCAGCGTCCATACTTATACCCTGACGACGAACATTGACTTTGTTTACTGTGTGTGTGTGTGTTAAACAATTTCTACACTATTACTTTTGCAGGTCTTATTTATACTCTCTCTCTCTCTCTCTCTCTCTCTCTCTCTCTCTCTCTCTCTCTCTCTCTCTCTCTTTGTAATAATCACCAGAGAGATAAAAATCAGTTTCTTAATTTAAGACCTTTCCTACTTAATATTCATATAAAATTTTTTTTAAAAAGTTGCTCTTCATCATTACAGAGTGAGTGAATCCTTAAGCCATTAGTTTTACCACACTGGTATGGAAGACTGTGATGGTGTGGATGATTATTACACACACACACACACACACAGTAAACAAAGGCAGTGTTCGTCGTCAGGGAATAAGTATGGACGCCCTCACGCCCCTACGCCCTCACGCCCCCACGCCCTCACGCCCCTACGCCCTCACGCCCCTACGCCCTCACGCCCTACGCCCTCACGCCCTTCGCCCTCACGCCCCTACGCCCTGTTACGACCGTGTCGTATTTTTTCTATTTTTTTATATATAACATGCTCCCATGTTCCATATTATTCCTGTAATGATGTGTTAAATTTACTATTATATATTCTAGTCACCTTACCCTGTGCTGTTAAGGTTTTAACTGTCATTATTTGTTCAAGCCCATCTTATTTCTTTATTTTGTATTGTAACCAGCATTCTTTGTTCTCTAACGACCATCTGCATCGTTAAACGACCCACCGGCGGGTCGCGTGGCGGGAGCCGACCTTATATATAGGACCCACCAACTGACTTGAGTTAGTTCAGTCCTCTTATCATACAGTCCACATCCTTTGAGTGACACTCGTTACCTGTTACTTATACCTAATTTATTTGTGTTGTTCCTGTCGCCACCAATGTGGTATATCTATGTGAGTACCTATTTATGTCTCTATTTGTGTCCATCAGTATTTGCTTAGATACATTTAAGTAATTCAGTGTTGTTTCACGTTAGTTAATTTCAGTGTTAGTTTTTATATGTTTATGCAGTGTTAACGTAATCCAATGCTTTATTTTTATTCTTTTGATGTTTCGATGTTTTGTATCATTTGTGTCTTAAAAGTTTCGATGGTGAATCAATTTGCTGTGACAGCCTACGAGGCTCTTTATTGTGTTAATATTTAATTAATTATAAATTCTTAAAGGTTTACTTTATTAATTTTTATTCCCTTTTAATTTACTTCACTTTTTTTGTTTGGTTACGCCTAGAACCTGGATATTTAAGTAAATTAAGAGACGGCGTAACAACACTCACACCCCTACGCCTCCGAGCCCCTAAACTAATACGCAGGATGAATATGCGTTTAAATTCTCGTTCTATTGATCTACATCTCTGTAAATCCAAATATATATATATAGTCAGAATTAGTTGCTTTTTCAGTCAGTGTTTCAGCAAGAATAAGCCTGTATTAGCCACATTAAGTCAATCTTAACAGCCATAATCAGTCGTTCCTGACGGCCAAAATTCAGATAGTACTCTCAGATTGTTCACAGTAACAATAGTCGAATTCAACACTTTCATTGGCCGTCTCTCTACTCTCTCCTTCAGACACTGCCCTTCCTCTACTTAAGACTCGCTCGGTCAGATATCCGTGTTAAATTATTCCTCAGAACCTCACTAAGAATAACCCACTGTGACGTATTGTAAGGCTTCACTGATTCACGTAAAGGGAGTGTGTTCAGGGGTCGCTAACCTTGGCATTTAAGTTCATTTTTTATCCAGAATCTTTTCGGTTTTCTTCTGAAGAAAGTAAATATATATGATTTGACCTATTGATGTTTAGAGACAGAGACAGACAGACAGACAGACAGACAGACAAAAATCTTCAAAACCAACCACCACCCCAGGTAAAATCTCGGCTTTTGGCAAGAAATACGAAAAGAAGATAAATAATGAAAAACTCCACACTGACATATACTCAGTGCCTCCTTTCCCTCGCTTTAAACTCTTCAAGGTTCAACTCAGTGGACGTTCAAACCTGTTTCTCGAATGAGTTTTACTTCCAACTCGTGAAGATAAAGAAAAAAATAAAAAGAAAAAATACGAAAATGACTCGTCCTCTTCGTGGGTACAAAACTATTCTGGGAAAAAAAGATTCAAGACTCTCTCTCTCTCTCTCTGTGTTTGTAAGGTAAAATTATCAGGGTTCCGTGACCTCATCTAAATCTCGTGTTTAGTGTAGGTATTTTTTTCGTTAGTGTACAGAGATGAGTAAAAATATATCTCTGTCGTTTTTCATTTCTTTTTTTTTCGTCCTGTTATTTCCAACCTCTTACAGACAAACAGACAGACAGCAATAGAATATATGTCACGTGAAATAAAAAAAACAATGCTGGATGATTTTTTTTTTTTTTTTTAACAATTTCAAACCAACATTTTCCATTTACTAACCTTGTTCATTACGGGCTTAAACTTGTTTTCCGTTCACTTTATGTCGAATATCAGAATTCAGTTTGAAAAAAAAAAGAGTTTTATTTTTAACCATAAGGGAGTAATGAAGTGCTATCACCCGTCACGACAAATTGACGATGTGTTATGATAAAATTTTCCCTATGTGTTCACGTCATCGTAATCAAATCAAATCAAATCAAATCTAAGTTACAGCGATGTAACGGTGGTCTGCCCCCCCCCCCTTCTCTCCTCTCTTCCACCCTCCCACACACACACACTCTCCCCTTGACAATACCTATTCAGTACCACCACCACAGACATCAAGATAGGGAATGCAATACTCTTTAATACGAAAGGGCAATGGCAAATATTTGACATTAATAAACGGGCACTTCTCATTTATATTACGTATAATTTATGATTCAAAACTGTTTAAGCTTATCTAAATCGTCTTGTAATTAAACAAAATATAATGGACAATTAACCAATGGCCATTGCTTAGCTCATAATCTTCCTCAACATCATGATTAGGGAATTCTTTGAGCAAACTGAACATTTTCATTATATGTTCAAGCTGCTAACCAGAACAACCGACGAGGTCCTGTGGAACTGACGAGGACAGTTCAAAGGCCAGTTGAAACCCTTAGAGTTTTTAGAACCTAAAAAAGTTTACTCGAGACTAAACGTAACTGATGATATCCACCGTAGGATTTGTTAAAACTTCATTATCTTCTAAACACTGTATTTGCTTTCGTGCTAAACAGAGAAAACCTCACATTTGTGTGTACGAAAAAAAAGAGCAGGTATTCGGACTGATGGAACGAAAAATGGAATGTGACGAAGGGAATGCTTAAGGGTATTTTGCTTTCTACTGCATTAAAGGAAATAGCCTACTTGAACTTTATCAAAACCAGAAAAAAACATTTGAACAGAATAACTTTTCAATTGTTCTGCAATATGATACCATGTAACAGCACCATACTTATTATATAAATATTCACCCAAATGTATAATACTTAAATGTACAATACCAAATTATTCACTAAGTTATTTAACAATGACTCAGTAGTTATTCACTAAGTTATTCAACAATGACTCAGTAGTAATTCACTAAGTTATTCAACAATGACTCAATAGTTATTCACTAAGTTATTCAACAATGACTCAGTAAGTGTTCATGTCATACATGCTGAGGTCTATAACTTCATCAGAGGTTGAGCCAGGTCAAGCAAATACCTCGCCCGCTCCTCAATGCCATGGTACTGCGAACTTTTCTTTGGTGCTGAGATTATTGCGTAGGTCAGTGCTTGTAGTACAGTGGAGGAGGACGTAACATGTGATGGTGGCGCCATTCACCTTGATGACCGGCCGTATACCAGATCCGCCGCCTCTCTTATACACCAGGGAACTCTTTTTATTTTGGTCCAGCAGAAAGTATTGGAGAGAGAGAGAGAGAGAGAGAGAGAGAGAGAGAGAGAGAGTTTTGTTATAATTTCATTTTATGTATTGGCTCTCAACCTCACTCGTAGTTATATCATTTATTATACCCAGAATAGGTATAAGAGTGGTTTTAAATATCGTCTGTTTGTTTATTTCTTTGTTTGCTTGCTTTTTTTCTGTTTTATTTTCTCTTTTTTCTTTTGTTCTGAGAATACTTATCATGATAATAATATTGAAGGTATTATGATGTAAATAATAATAATAATAATAATAATAATAATAATAATAATAATAATAATAATGAATTATGTGTTATTTATTATTATTATTATTTTACATTATTATATACCCTATTCTGTTAGTTTTCATACCGTGCATATGACTTACTTAGAGTAAGGACAACACAGTACCTTATAAGACAAACTGTCGATAAAGAAAATCACCAGAATTAGGATTTAAAGTTGCCTCGCTCCTTACCACTACCCAGTACAGGTTGACGTGAGTGTTAGTTGTAACTGAACGAAATAATTAAAGACTGTAATATTCCACTATGTTTCAGCGTCATCTTAAAACACTATCTTAGCCATAAAGAGAAAAATACATCGAAAATAAAATATGCTATTAAGAACACTATTTTATTATGGTCTTTGTCTCTGAAAGTTAGTTTTTTTTAGTGAAAGACATGAAATAGTTTATGGAAAATTAATAAAAAGAATCATTTCGTATTTGTTGATGACAATATACACAAATCACTGTTGAATATGAGATTTTTTACTGTATGGAAATCGCTACTAAACACATTTATTTTGATTAAATATGTTAATTATTTTATACAATGTTACAAACTTTGAAAATTTTTGTACAACATCAACATAACAAAACTATTAATGATAACATAAAAGCTGATTTTATCTCTTTTATTTTTAATTTCTATTTTTTATTATCAAAATCTTTAAAGAAATCTATTTTTTTCATAAACGACACGGAATTTATTGTACAAAAAATGGAGGTTTTCGCGCAAGACAGGGAGGCAAGTCGGCTGTATCCTGCTGGTGTCGTATTTAATCTAACACACTTGCTGGCTTCCAAAAGCAGAGTTTGGTCGTTACCGGTGTTATGGTCGCGTGTAACATGAAACTCTGGTCGTCACCGCTCGTAACGACACAAAGTTGTCACAGTTATGACCACGTGTAGCCTGGTTTAAGAATATTTCCCGTTCACTCGTTACATGTTATTATCAAATCCTCCCGATATTCATTAGTTAATACTGTATTCCTCCTCTCCGCATAAAGACACGTGAACAAATATCAGAGTCAAATATTATTACGTGTCTCAGGCCTGTGATGAGAGCATATATACCACAGCGATCTTAAGTCTTGATATCATTGAGTAGTACTAATTGATTCAGATAATATTTATCATGCCAGGAGAAATAATGTAAAATATGCGGAGGAAAATATAAGCCTCTGGAACAAGTTAGAGCCTGGAACACCAAACAGAATTTTTGATTAAGTGAAGGATTTATACATCGATTTGCTACCACGGGTAAAACGAGAGAGAGAGGCCGGAACAATGAGAGTGAAGGAGAGAAAGAGAGAGAGGGAGAAAGAGAGAGGGACATTGAAAGAGGGAAAGAGAGAGAGTGTTACGAACCCCGCCATCAATTGTCATGATCTACCTACCCAGCACTACGAACCACGCCATCTATTGTCCTGATCTACCTACCCAGCACCACGAGCAACGCCATCTAGGGACGAAACACGAGTATGACTAGTCTTAGTTACCACTCCGGGGTTTCCCTTCTCCATATCCTGGTTGTTGCGTCACCTCCTACAAGTCTTCTTCATCAGCTCCAGTTCGATGAGAGTTCAGTTCACTCTGGGAAGTGACCACAGGATCACCTATCCTGGAAACCTACGGCACAGTGATTACCTACCGTCTTCTACAATACTCAGCCTTACTCGTCAGCCATCTCAGCTCCTCACTTAAGTATTTGTAATCTTATATTGCTCTCCCACCTCCACCTTGCTTCAAATTATTGTATGTTGTATAAATATGTATATACTGTTAATGTTTAGGTTAAGTATGGTTAAGGGTAATTTATAGAAAGCTGAATATTTTGTTAAGGAATTTATGGTACTTTATTATACCCAACAAAACTCGCATCCTTTGTCTACCCTTTTATAGTCCGATTGTCTTTGTTTTGTTTTTTGTTGTTGCCTGTTAGGATCTGGGTAGACTTTTAACTATACTCTAAATCCCCAACTCGTAACAGAGAGTAAGAGATAAAGAGAGAGAGAGGGGGAGAGAGAGAGAGAGAGAGAGAGAGAGAGAGAGAGAGAGAGAGAGAGAAAAAAATATCGTGAAGAATAATATATCTCAACAGAGTAGTGTGTAGGTGTTGCAGACAATCCTCGGTTAGCGTGTCCGAATCACTAAAGATATGAGACAATGTTTACCGCCGACAGACAAGTGAACTCTGCGTTGCGTAAATGTTCTCTTCAGTGAAAGCTTTCAACCAGTCAACCCCAATTCTCGTGTTTTGTGGAATTATGAAGACCCTGGAAGACAGTGGCATTTCCTCATGTTAAATTGTTACTTTTGGAAAAATCTCTCTCTCTCTCTCTCTCTCTCTCTCTCTCTCTCTCTCTCTCTCTCTTTTCCTCTCCCAATGATTTTTCGTGACGTTTAAAATTATATCGATTTCTTTCCCTCGCTGCTTCTGATAAAGGTTTTGAATTATTTGGCAAAAAATTTTAAATTCTTCGTATACAGTATGATAAGTTAGCTAGAATTATTTGAGTGCTTTTTTGTACTTTGTTTCTCGTAAAAGATGAAAGTACATACGAGAGTGTGTCCCGGGCTGTGTATTTTCAGGAGTGAGTGAGAGCTTCCGGGAGCAGTTGTGGTTAATGGTGACAACGTCTTGTTAAGTGCCTCGTAGTGTCTCTCTGCTTCTGTAAGGTAATGAACCTGAAGTCACACACACACACACACACACACACACACACACACACACACACCGTCACTCAAAATTAAATACCACCTACAAACTCTGTTCTCTTAAACATCGTCATTATGCCTTTTTTTTTCCTTCTCCTTCTCCTGGCTGTTATTGTTGTCTCCTCTTGTGCTGTCCTTCACCATGTCACTTCGTCTCTACCAAACATGGCGGCCATTGTCCTATTGCCTTCACTCACCTGGCGGCGTGGGTGAGGTATTTTGGTGAGGCGCTTTATACTAGCGTAGAATGAAGACGAAGAAGAAGAAGAAGAAGAAGAAGGGAGAGAGAGAGAGAGAGAGAGAGGCGGGTACTAAACAAATATAAACTCCCGCAGACACAGGAGGGGGGGGGGGGGGGGCTACAGGTGTCCCTCAGTCTTTTTAAGTATCAAATTATCTCATCTCATCGACCTATCATTATCCAGGTGAGTGTTGCCTTGCCGGGACCCTGAGCTTGATGGTATTGGTGCCTCTGCTGTCTTGTCCGTCTTCACATAAATGTCCTTAGTGTACCGAGGTTAACGTCCTTCTTGAGGTACTTTCCTTCTTCCTTCAGTTCCAGATGAGGTGAAGATGATAATTTATAAGCTAATGAAGTCCATATTCGTAAAATGTATAATTACCTGTCTGGAATATCCGCAATAACAACGCTCAATGCTCCTGCCTTGACTCCATGGATCACGTATTGGATAATCTTCCTTTGGTCAACCTCATTATTATCCTCCTGTGTAGAGTCCAAGGTAATGACGGTGGATATTATTCCAGAACGCTGCACACCCTCAACTGGGACACACGATGCCAAGTTCAGTGAAGGAGCCAAGTTGTGGGATACACCCACAGCACAAGGAGCCAGACCAGTGCCCTTAAAGGGTCACAAACAAGCCCCCTGGGAGAAGCCCATCGTCGAGAAGATTGCCTCAGTCATGCTTGAGAGAGCATCATCCCCGAGGGGAAACAGCCTGCCTCCAAGCAGTGAGCGCTTCTCTTGCTGGGAAATTCTTACTGGTCATCACAAACTCTTCGAATGGCACTTATTCCGACCCACAGACCATCGTACTAGTGCAGCTCCTCGCCTCGCTACCCCTACTGACAATAAATACAGATATATTTGAGACGGCGTGTTGTTGGATCAATATGTTACCCATGTTCAGTCTCAACTATAGGAGCTACAGGGGATGTCTTGCAGAACCCGAAGCAGCCTGTAGTCTTATCAATGAAAGTCTTGCCGCAGCTCGACGTCCAGCAAACATTCCTCGGTACGGGTGTGTGATGGCATGTTTGCTGGCACCAAATCTAGCTTCCATCCTACATATACTGTAGGTCAGCCAAACACGGCGGTGCAGTTAAGCTTCATGAGAAAACACAGCGTTTTGTTCGTAGGTAGAGCGCTTACCTCACTCTCCCGAGGTCATTGGTTGGGGAAGTGGAGTCTGTCGAGAGCGGTGTCGGCCACACTGCCTTCTTATATACCATAAAAAAAACATATGCAATTTACCTTTATCGTTCCTTTATATAGTAATACATTATATAGGTCTAGGGACAATAGTGTTTTTAAGTTTTTTAATTGAAATGGACTTCAAACTCATTAGAGGTGACAAAAACTTTAAAGTTATGAGCGACAGTACCTCAGGGCAGTAGTTCAAAGTGCCTGCTGTATGTACAGAAAAGCTGAGCAGTCCTGCATAATCATTATCTAATGGAGTGAACAAATAAATAAGTATTCAACGTATAACCCTTCTACTCAGTATCTTCATCTCGTCCTCAGAAGAACTGCTTTACACAATCTTACTTTTTGTCATCCGTCGCCGCTCGAGAATGGAACCAAATTATTTTCTTTTTTACTCAAATTCTTAACTGAGGCAAGAGAAAATATGCTACGTATTGCAGGATTTCGTAACCAAAGGATTCCTGTGATGTTGTAATTTATTTTAATGAGGAACAGGTGGAGAGGAGGAGAGTCTGTGGATCTGATTAAAGCCATTACGGAAATCCAAAGTTTCTATCGGGATGTTTCTCTTTTGCGATGAATTGTAGTACATTGTGTTAAAACTGAATGTGTGACCATAGACCCTACTAGTGTTTTATTCATTATTAGTCCACACTTTAAGGATATCCATGTATTTATTTAGACGTTGATAAGATATAGTATACGTGGTGCCATATTAACACAAATCTATAAATACTAAAATGTTAAAAAAAAGATACACTCAAAACTAAAACCAAATTTAACGTTCTTCGTATGTAAAATCCCGTAGGTTAGCTGATAAGAGGAAATTCTTGGAAACGTTCATGTTTACTTCTCTTGGACGTATAAATTCTGACTACATTTACCCGGTGAAAGCAAACTGGGTTTTACTTTGAGTGATGAGGAGTGTTTTGCTCGTCTCTTGCAGGATAACTTTTGTTCACTCAGTTATAGATTATGTATGATATACTCTCTCTCACTTTATTGGATGTAAGGTGTTCTGCACATATATGTATCATCATCATCATCATCATCATCATCATCATCATCAGGACCTACCTTTTGTATCTCCACACTTTCTGTTTTGAACATTCCTCGCCCAGTGAACTCCTCAACCCTCACTAATCTTACCTTTCCATCTAGTAGCCGGTCTTTTGCTTTTCGCAGTTCTTCCTCTGAAACGTGAGGTGTATATATATTATCTTATTCCACCCATATTACAGTTCTTTAGCTCTTGGAACTAACTACATCACCACTACAGAAACAATTACTCTAAGTAGTAATTAACTAAACGAGTACCATGAAGGGAAGGAGACCCACCTCAGTAGACCTTTACCAGGTAATGCGTTTAGTATGAGTCACGCTTACGACGACTTACTGTTGATTTATTCACAAGTTTATTTGACAAGGCAGATTTGTCACTAAGAAATATATCCTCGTAAAAATGCGAAATAAATGAAGAGAATTGGATCATATATTAGTTCAGAGACAAACATCGGATGACACTAGAACAATGCGCCATTAAATAAAAATATAATTTCCTTAATAAAGACTTAAATTGTCTAGTAAATATAAAGTTTAAACTAAAGAAAATTAGGAACAGGGTTTTGTTCCTGACGTGATTTCAAATGGTGGTGATTATACTAAGTTTCCTCCGCCCGAAACCTTGGCGCTCGACCCCTGTGAACCAGGTGAGTTCAGGCTGGCCGTACCGTAGTGGCGGGTAATTACACTGACGATGGACATGTTACCTGGGAAAGTGAAGTCATATAAAGGAATATAAACACCAAGTCTTACACGAAAATATTCTGTACTGGTTGGTGTCGCACAAGATCTCACTGCATCATCAGAACCAGAATGAGACAATCGGAAGTAAACATTTTTTGTTTTAATGGGAAGTTATATAAGATAAAGAGACATTTAGATTGATAAAATTGTAAAAAATATTGTTCATTTATAGTGAAAATACTTATATGACGTGGAGGATCACTTACTAAGAAAATATCAGAAAAATAACACGAATAAAGAAGTTCTAAATAAAAACTGATGAATGTCAACAGGAAAAGTCAATAATATTTAGTAAAAAAATCCAATAGGGTAAGAGATGCATCTATCTTAATTCTTATATAACTGATCTTTAATGTATGATCTAACATAACGAACGTATAGTAAAACATTATCACATTATCATCAAACCTTAATAATAAAAATAAGGAATCCTGTTTATACATCCAGCACAGATAAAACTCTCAGAAAAGCCCTAAATAAGTGGAAATACCTTTAGAAACAGCAAAGTTGTGTGGCACTTATATTACCACTAATGGTGAGTTTGTGGAGGCAGTGTGGAAATTTCTACATTACTGTGAGGTCAGAGTCATACCGGCTCCTGCACACGACAGAGCTAAAAGTAAATTTGGATAGTGTGGGTTGTTGGTGTTGGCGTGTTGTGTGATGGCATGGGGCGGTGATGTGGTTATTGTAAAAATGGTGTGGGCAGGAAGAAGGTATGGCTATTGGAAGACGAGTGTGGACGTGAAGAGGGTGTGGTTATTGAAAGAGTAGTGTGGGCAGGAAGGGGATGTTATTCAGTGGTTAGTGTGGGCAAGAGGGCAAGAGTGTGATTTGAAACTGAATACGAGTTTGTAAGTGCCTCTCTAGTTCATCGTGTAAGTCACACATGTTAACTATCACAAGTGCATTTGAAAACTCGAGATTTTTTTTTACTTCCATTACGGTTATAATATTAAAAGAGTTTCTCTATTTACCTGCATATTCTGAAGGTAATACTGAATGACTCTGACAACAAAAGCCATTCAGAATCTTACTCAACTTAATATTTAGATTATTGTAACACTTGGACAATTATAAACTACTGAAACACGTAAACAGTAAGAGAAACAATTGACTAGGGATTTCGTTGGGTTTAATTGCTTATACAATACTTTAGCAGCATACAACTCCAAACCCCAGTTCTTGATGTTACCAAACTTCTATTTGTTTAGTTTTCAAAGAGTTGAGTTAACAGTAATTGTTCCCTTGTTTCTTAATAGTTGTTACAAACTCAAGCAATATATTTTTTTTTTGCTAACATGCCATTTACAGTTTAGTTTAAAGAATTATATCTTCGCATTATTTACAAAATGTATTTAGTGTGTGTGTGTGTGTGATGCATAAATCTTCCAAATAACTTAACCCATCAAAACATAAGTGTCCTGATGTCAAGCCGTAAATAACATCCCAGCTAACAAGCACCTTAAAATAACACGAAATATCACATCTACATTGTAAGAGAACCAGAATCGACCATAAATATATATATTTATATACATCCCATTGAACTAAGTTATATAACACAGAAGACTACATAAAAAAATAAATAAAATGGTTGAAATTTTACGAGGGGGAGGAAATAGAATTGTTTATTAGTCCAATTTAAACCTGAGAATGGAGTACAAAAGAATTATACAGATGAGGGTCATAAACGAAGGAAAGGTGTAGTATAATGAATGGACAGGTATGACTAAGGTAGAACTTATCACTGCCCACCAACACCTGTTATTCTCAACCTTCAATACTGCTGCTTTACGTGCGTGTCTGGGTTATAATTTCGTCTCTCTCTCTCTCTCTCTCTCTCTCTCTCTCTCTCTCTCTCTCTCTCTTCCAAATCTGGTTGACACGTAAAGGTTGTTGTGTATATGTATAATTCTGTGACATAACGTGCAAAATAAAATAACAGTGTGATGAACAAAGTACGTATTCAACAAGCAGTAATGGAGGAGGAGAAGAAGAAGAGACAGACAGACAGACAGACAGACAGACAGAGAGACAGACAGACAGACAGACAGTAAAACGGAAATAGAGAAAGAGAGAGAGAGATTTTTGTCTCAGTCTCACTCATTCTGCAGCAAATTTTCTACCCAGGATTATTTAAGATAACGATATCAAGTTGCTCGTGACTGTGCAAGGTGTAATGCGTGTAGGCGGCGGGACTTACATAAGGCTAAGTAAAAGCTATGAGTTTAATTTAGCTGCAGGGAGAGTTAACACAGTTCCTCCCTGATAAACTCACACACGAGGCAAATATACACTGTTGCGACCGTGTCGAATTTTTTCTATTTTTTTATATATAACATGCTCCCATGTTCCATATTATTCCTGTAATGATGTGTTAAATTTACTATTATATATTCTAGTCACCTTACCCTGTGCTGTTAAGGTTTTAACTGTCATTATTTGTTCAAGCCCATCTTATTTCTTTATTTTGTATTGTAACAAGCATTCTTTGTTCTCTAACGACCATCTGCATCGTTAAACGACCCACCGGCGGGTCGCGTGGCGGGAGCCGACCTTATATATAGGACCCACCAACTGACGGAGTTAGTTCAGTCCTCTTGTCATACAGTTCACATCCTTTGAGTGACACTCGTCACCTGTTATTTCTACTTAATTTATTTGTGTTGTTCCTGTCGCCACCAATGTGGTATATCTATGTGAGTACCTATTTATGTCTCTATTTGTGTCCATCAGTATTTGCTTAGATACATTTAAGTAATTCAGTGTTGTTTCACGTTAGTTAATTTCAGTGTTAGTTTTTATATGTTTATGCAGTGTTAACGTAATCCAATGCTTTATTTTTATTCTTTTGATGTTTTAGTATCATTTGTGTCTTAAAAGTTTCGATGGTGAATCAATTTGTTGTGACAGCCTACGAGGCTCTTTATTGTGTTAATATTTAATTAATTATAAATTCTTAAAGGTTTACTTTATTAATTTTTATTCCCTTTTAATTTACTTCACTTTTTTTGTTTGGTTACGCCTAGAACCTGGATATTTAAGTAAATTAAGAGACGGCGTAACAACACACACGCAGATGATTACAACACACACACACACACACACACATACACATACACATACACACACACATACACACACACACACTTACATTGACAAACCAAGACATACACACATATAAACACAGTTGTTGTCCATCGTAGTTTAGGATGGCCGGCCTGAAAACCACCTGGGCGAGAATGAATTCGTTTAAGGTGTAGGAACTGCCAGGAACACGCCAGCCACACCCTGAGTTAGCGAGGTGTATGACCCAGTGTTAAGGAATAAACCAGGAAGACAGGACAATTAGCTGGTCACACTGGCCAGCCATTACCCCCTGCAACATGATCAACCAGCCAGTTTAACATGCAGGTCTCCAGTTAGTGTTTGACAGGCAGAGGCAAATAGTGTAAAGAAACCTTGTTATAGTTACAGTGTGTCCTCATGTCGACATGAAGACATACCTACATAAATACTCACAAATACAAGATTTATATATATACATACAAACGCATATGCACAAACGAAAAACTAACATCGGTACCATGTATAATACTACCATACCAACATATATTCTCTCATCTTCCTAAACCGTATCATCAGTGGGACCAAAAGGATGTGAGGGGGAGAGGGGGGAGGAGGGAGGAGGAGGAGGAGGGAGAGGGGGGGACGCGGGAGGGAGGGGGGACGCGGGAGGGAGGGAGGATTATACAAATATTCCCGACTTCCTGAACATCGTGAAGAATTCGTCCCAACCAATGACAAACCTGCATGAGATGATATAGACAGGGAAGTATTTTACCTTTCGATCACAAACAATTTTTATGTAATACGTTTTTTGATACACAGTTGAAAGGAAAAATCATCAATGGCTCAATCTTTTGGAAATTAGAGCAGCCAATCATAGGTAAAGTGCTCTAATTATTAGTGTAGTACAGTCAATAGGTTATCTAGCTAATAAGATAATGAGTATTTAAGTACAGGTATGGCTGAGGAAAGTTTTTAAAACGCAAAGATTAGAAAACGGAAACACCTACAAATTTTGAACTTGACATTTGTAATTTGACTTTAATGCGTCTCCGATATTTTTTTCGCAAGGTAAAAAGTTCAAGGTCACTATTTGTCATTTCATTATGCTTATTGAGTGTTCCTATAACCATGACTACATTACTGAAATATCTGCAATGTGAGTTGTCACCTCTCTTGTTTGATGATTAGTTTAAAGAATTATGAGAAAGGAATCAAATTACGAGGAATGAGATTTTTGTGTTATTTTGGTGCAATTTATTCTTCCTGTAAAGTCACTATCCTGGTCAAGATAGTTTGCAAGGGAGATTCTGTAATAAACTAAGATGAAAAAAAAGATGCATGAGGTAGATGGAGGAGGAGGTGGAGTAGAAACTAAAAGAAGAGGCAGAAAAAAAGAAAAATCATTAAAAAAAATGTATTCAGTATTCTCTCTCACTCCAGAACTGCGAGTGATGCTTTGTTAAACTAATGCTCTTTGGCCTGCAACGTACACTCTGACTCAGGGTACACACTGAGTTACCGAGGTGACATAAGGCAGCAGTAATAAACGACAGTGGACTAAGAGTCAGGGAGGGAACTGGTCACTACCAACACGACATACAGGCAGCACCGGTCCACTCTGGTCACGCTGCACACCCCCATAAACCCCACACCACGTTATGACTGTGTTCATGGGGGCAGTTTATGCATGCAGTAAACTCCGGCTGGCTTTAAACTGTAAACTAACTGTGCCTACCCCATGTATAAACGCCAGTGGCTAAGTTTGTGACGTTTAATCAGCTTAATTCAACACTTTGCATATGAATGACGTAGGCAATGTTGTGTAGGAGTCATTAAACACGGATCAGGGTATTGAACTGACGTGGTGTAATGGTTCACGTTCAGATAAGACCAGCACTAACGCCTTCACCTTCCCCTGCACTTGTTTTAAACACCATTGTCCTAGACGTGGTTCTGGTGAGTTTAAGATCTCGCGTCATAACAAGAGATTCACCATTGGCAGAATACAGATGAATGTTTGTTTAGCGTGGCTGCTATATGTGTGGCGGAGGGAAAGACAAGCGCTGTTTACTTCTTGGGTTATCACCGGTCTTATGGCTTGGTCTTCACGCACACACACACACCACACAAATCACACTACTGGCTGCTTCCTGCTCCACCTAGTAACTAGGGAAATTTACGTGTCCTGTGCTAACCTGTCTGTGATCTGTACCGCCATCTGCACCTATTCAATGTCATGGATCGATTGACAAATGTTTCAGCCTAAATGGCTTGAGTAAATTCTGGTTTCCTTCAGCTCGTGACTCTTTCAGGTGAGATATTAAATAAGACAACAGAAAAAGTAATTTTAGCATAGATAGATAGGTAGATGGATAATTTTAGATAGATAGATAGATAGATCGATAGACAGACAGATAGATAGATAGATAGATAGATAGATAGAGAGGGAAAGAGAGAGATAGAGAGAGAGAGCAATTAATCTTCAACCTTAATCCACAGACCTGCAGAAATCCTTGCAATACACAAACACACAGGTCTTGTGACCACGAGAGGAAGAGATACAACCCTGACAAGAAATATATAGCAGGGAAAGCTTATACACCGCGGTGGACCAATCAATGTAACATTCTGGCACACAACTATAATACCTCCTGCGGATATATGATGCACCGTGGGACTTGCTATACACTGTAACGGGACAAGATATACAGTACACTATGTTGGCCACGCAGGGAAGTAGATTGGCAGATAGGAAAGTAGATAAGTAGGCATGTAGGTAAGTAGGCAGGTAGGAAGACAGGTAGGAAAGTAGGCAGGTAGGTAGGTAGGTAAGCAGGTAAGAAAGTAGGTAGGGAACGCAGGTAGGTAGATAGATAAACAGGTACGTAGGTAAGCAGATAGACAAGCAAGCAGAAAGGCTTGCGAGCAGTGCAGAAAGTGTGAGTGCTTAAACCAGTAGGGGGAAAAAAATGCCATGAGTGGTGGGGAAGAAAAACAAGACAGTTGAAGAGTCTGGTGGTGACACTCGTATCCATCTGGCTGAACCTGTAAAACTTCTCCTGCCTGGTGGGGGAAAAAATCTTTAGAGAGGAGAAGTAAGAAGAAGAAGAAGAAGAAGAAGAAGAAACAAAAATAAAACAAAAAATAAACACGATTCATGATATGTCGCTGAGTTGTGGAGTATAGGGTTGATTTAATTTTTGGGGTTTATTTCGTATCTAGAAATAAATTGAAAGATATGTTTATTTATTTTGAAATTCACAAGAACATAATAACTACATATAGACTAACTTAATCTAAAACACACACACACACACACACACACACACACACACACACACACGCGCGCGCGCGAGCACACATATTATATATTATGGCATAATTTAAACAATTTTGCGCGGAATGATTTTATTGTATTGTTTGTTAATATCTGATAGTTGTTTACATATCATTCTTATTATTTTTCATGTATCCAGTCTCTCTCTCTCTCTCTCTATCTCTCTCTCTCTCTCTCCTCTTTCTCTCCCTCTCTCTCCCTATTTCCAATTTTCTCTACATATCGTTCGCGCTATCTAATCCGTTTCTGTCGTTTTTCTTAATTTTTGTAACACTCACACGGCGACAATTTATTCCGTCCAAAGGGAAAAGCAATACAGAAAAGGTACCAACTCCTCCATTCCCTGTGTAGGAGCAGCATGTGGTGAGAGGTGGCAGGTGAACACTTTACCTACACACTCCTGGCTCCACCAAGAGGCCCTCACCTGTCCTGCCCAGCCGTCTCTCTTCACCACCTCCCCCTCCTCTACCACCTTCATCCGGTTTTAAGGACAGAATCTTACTTTATTGTAACTTTATGCAACACTAGTTTATTCTAACCTAATCCAACCTCGTCTAAATGGAACTTACACTAAGCTAGTTTATATTTATCTAATCTTATCTAACCGTTACCTAAACTAACCCAATCATATAATTTAAACTCCCGTAACCTTAATTTATCCTAATCTAACACAATATGACCTAACATAACTCAAACCATTAACTGAGACCTAAAGAAACTTCAACGGGTAGGAAAATTTGTCCCGGTTACCAAAACAAGCGATGGGATTTTTTGACCAGTGAAGGGTGGATCGTTTGGTTTAGCGAGTGGATTATTTTTTATCGAGAAAGGATTTTGTCCAGCAGGTTGGTTTGTCCTTGCTACCTTCCCCTCCTCTTCTCCCTCCTCCTCCTACTCCTCCCCTCCTCTTCTTCCCCATCCTTTTCCTCTTACTCCTCCTTCCTTCCTTCCTTTCTCATCATTTTTCCTAAAATTCGTTCGTCCGTTCATGCGTTAGTTCGTTCCTTCCTTCCCTCCTTCCTTTTCTTCTTTCCCATCCTCCTCCAACCCCTCCTCTTCTTCTTTCCGCCTCCTATTACCTTCCTTCTCCCCCTCCTCCGCCTCACCTAACACCACGATAAGCCTGTAGCCACGGCAGTGTTCGTGATACTGGAACTAGTTTATGGGCGGAGTGATGTTGTATAATGTACCAGGAACTCTGACGTGTACACTAGATAAATACTTCACGCACTCACACACACTGAAGCCTCGTTACGACCCACCAACACTAAGCTCCTGTTATCAAGTTAAAAATGTTACTTTAGTTGAATTGTAACATTTGATAGTTTGCTGTGAGTAAGATTTTGTTACATGTTTTGTTTAATAATTCACAAGGGCTGATGGAAATAACGGGAGTTTAATTTATACACCTAGCCTTTAATGCGACAAGGGATTTACCTTCTCTAGGATGAAAAATTAATTATGGTAAACAAAAAATAGTCAAGTACTCTTTATAACATTCATCATTTTTTTGTTTTTTGTTTTATGTTCACGTTTTCACTCTTCATAAATAATATAGTAGGTAACTGCGACATAAACAAGTACTGCATCGCCCACTTACTCGGGCCTTCCCTACGTTATATTCTACTTATACTTCAGAGCTTACGGTATTTTATCTATTTTTTACTTTTATTCAATACCAGGAGCTTTGACGTAAATAAAAGCCAATAATTCAGACATAGGGACTTGAGTAATTATCCATCACTATACCAAAAAACAAAAGAGTATCAATTTATACGTGATGTTGATTCTAATGCATTTCTTCCTGATTAGCTGATTTTCCTTTTGTTTTCATCCCGTGCAAATATTTTTGAGAACATTCGCTTTTGTTTTTCTAAATAATCTTTTCTTTAAATTCATGATCGTCTTATGTTACATGTAATGAATTCTCTTATATGGTTATACATTTGATACATACTGCTGCTCGTAATGATACTCTTATTATACACACTAATGCTATTAACATACACAGCCACTCTTTGAAAATATACACTACTAATTTGATTTACATGATACCACTTATAAGATACTTGCTACTATTAGTTTATTTACTACTACCTTTGACACTCAGTTTCTTTAGATTGTCGTATTTCACTTC